>NC_045622.1:30137500-30229388 GCF_009829155.1 Mustela erminea
TTCCCCATGGTTGCCGAAATCCAAAATGAAGGTCATAACCAAGGCTATCGAGGTTGGTTACATTCACACTGGGAGCATAACTTCAGGTAGAACATGACTCATAATGAAGAGATTATCTCACCATACTGTGCCTCCAACAATGATCTCTCTTTTACCAAACTCTATCAGATATCTCTGAGCCCTCTTGTTGACTAAGCGTCATTCAACCTTGGCCTGTGAGAACAGTGGACTCTCAATACAGATGATTTCATCCATCCCCTACAATAAGTGATATGCATAAACACTGACATATCTTCCAACAGCTCAAGATTATTTCCCTAGGATGAGCAAGATGCCTGCCTAAAGTTTCTGCTTGAGAAAGATCACTCTGCCAAGAGAATTTACTGTCTGTTACAACCAAAACCTGACTATAGGCCCCTGAACTCCCTTTTCTTTCTTTCTTTCTTTTTTTTTTATAAAAATATAATATATTTTTATCCCCAGGGGTACAGGTCTGTGATTCGCCAGGTTTACACACTTCACAGCACTCACCATAGCACATACCCTCCCCAATGTCCATAACCCCACCCCCCTTCTCCCAATCCCCCTCCCCCCAGCAACCCTCAGTTTGTTTTGTAAGATTAAGAGTCAATTATGGTTTGTCTCACTCCCAATCCCATCTTATTTCATTTATTCTTCTCCTTCCCCCTTAACCTGCCCATGTTGCATCTCCACTTCCTCATATCAGGGAGATCATATGATAGCTGTCTTTCTCCGATTGACTTATTTTGCTAAGCATGATACCCTCTAGTTCCATCCACATCATCACAAATGGCAAGATTTCATTTCTTTTGATGGCTGCATAGTATTCCATTGTGTATATATACCACATCTTCTTTATCTATTCATCTGTTGATGGACATCTAGATTCTTTCCATAGTTTGTCTATTGGAGACATTGCTACTATAAACATTCAGGTGCATGTGCCCCTTTGGATCACTACGTGTGTATCTTTAGGGTAACTACACAGTATTGCAATTGCTGGGTCATAGGGTAGTTCTATTTTCAACATTTTGAGGAACCGCGATGCTGTTTCCAGAGTGGTTGCACCAACTTGCATGCCCACCAACAGTGTAGGAGGGTTCCCCTCTCTCTGCATCTTTGCCAGCTTCTGTCATTTCCAAACTTGTTAATTTTAGCCATTCTGACTGGTGTGAGGTGATATCTCATTGTGGTTTTGATTTGTATTTCCCTGATGCCGAGTGAAATGGAACACTTTTTCATGTGTCTGTTGGCCATCTGGATGTCTTCTTTGCAGAAATGCCTGTTCATGTCTTCTGTCCATTTCGTGATTGGATTATTTGTTCTTTGGGTGTTGAGTTTGCTAAGTTCTTTATAGATTTTGGACACTAGCCCTTTATCTGATATGTCATTTGCAAATATCTTCTCTCATTCTGATAGTTTTCTTTTGGTTTTGTTAACTGTTTCCTTTGCTTTGCAAAAGCTTCTGATCTTGATAAAATCCCAATAGTTTATTTTTGCCCTTGCTTCCCTTGCCTTTGGTAATTTTCCTAGGAAGAATTTGCTGCGGCTGAGGTCAAAGAGGTTGCTGCCTGTGTTCTCCTCAAGGATTTTGATGGATTCCTTTCTCACATTGAGGTCCTTCATCCATTTTGAGTCTATTTTGTGTGTGGTGTAAGGGAATGGTCCAATTTCATTTTTTTTGCAGTTGGCTGTCCAATTTGTCCAGCACCATTTATTGAAGAGGCTGTCTTTTTTCCATTGGACATTCTTTCCTGCTTTGTCAAAGATTAGTTGACCATAGAGTTGAGGGTCTATTTCTGGGCTCTCTATCCTGTTCCATTGATCTATGTGTCTGTTTTTGTGCCAATATCATGCTGTCTTCATTATGACAGCTTTGTAATAGAGCTTGAAGTCCGGAATTGTGATGCCACCAACGTTGGCTTTCTTTTTCAATATCCCTTTGGCTATTCGAGCTCTTTTCTGGTTCCATATAAATTTTAGGATTACTTGTTCCATTTCTTTGAAGAAAATGGATGGTACTTTGATAGGAATTGCATAAATGTGTAGATTGCTTTAGGTAGCATAGACATTTTCACAATATTTATTCTTCCAATCCAGGAGCATGGAACATTTTTCCATTTCTTTGTGTCTTCCTCAATTTCTTTCAAGAGTACTTTATAGTTTTCTGAGTATAGATTCTGTGCCTCTTTGGTTAGGTTTATTCCTAGGTATCTTATGGTTTGGGGTGCAATTGTAAATGGGATTGACTCCTTAATTTCTCTTTCTTCTGTCTTGTTGTTGGTGTAGAGAAATGCAACTGATTTCTGTTCATTGATTTTATATCCTGACACTTTACTGAATTCCTGTACAAGTTCTAGCAGTTTTGGAGTGGAGTCTTTTGGGTTTTCCACGTATAGTATCATATCATCTGCGAAGAGTGATAATTTGACTTCTTCTTTGCCGATTTGGATGCCTTTAATTTCCTTTTGTTGTCTGATTGCTGAGGCTAGGACTTCTAGTACTATGTTGAATAGCAGTGGTGATAATGGACATCCCTGCCGTGTTCCTGACCTTACCGGAAAGGCTTTTAGTTTTTCTCCATTGAGAATGATATTTGCGGTGGGTTTCTCATAGATGGCTTTGATGATATTGAGGTATGTGCCCTCTATCCCTACACTTTGAAGAGTTTTGATCAGGAAGGGATGCTGTACTTTGTCAAATGCTTTTTCAGCATCTATTGAGAGTATCATATGGTTCTTGTTCTTTCTTTTATTGATGTGTTGTATCACATTGACTGATTTGTGGATGTTGAACCAACCTTGCAGCCCTGGAATAAATCCCACTTGGTCCTGGTGAATAATTCTTTTAATGTACTGTTGAATCCTATTGGTTAGTATTTTGGTGAGAATTTACACATCTGTGTTCATCAAGGATATTGGTCTTTTGATGGGATCCTTGTCTGTTTTTGGGATCAAGGTGATTCTGGCCTCATAAAATGAGTTTGGAAGTTTTCCTTGCATTTCTATTTTTTGGAACAGTTTCAGGAGAATAGGAATTAGTTCTTCTTTAATTGTTTTGTAGAATTCCTCTGGGAAGCCATCTGGCCCTGGGCTTTTGTTTGTTTGGAGATTTTTGATGACTGTTTCAATCTCCTTACTGATTATGGGTTCTGTTCAAGTTTTCAATTTCTTCCTGGTTCAGTTGTGGTAGTTTATATGTCTCTAAGAATGCATCAATTTCTTCCAGATTGTCAAATTTGTTGGCATAGAGTTGCTCGTAGAATGTTCTTATAATTGTCTCTGTTTCTTTGGTGTTAGTTGTGATCTCTCCTCTTTCATTCATTCATGATTTTATTTACTTGGGTCCCTTCTCTATTCTTTTTGATAAGTCTGGCCAGGGGTTTATCAATCTTATTAATTCTTTCAAAGAACCAGCTCCTAGTTTCATTGATTTGTTCTATTGTTTTTCTGGTTTCTATTTCATTGATTTCTGCTCTGCTCTTTATGATTTCTCTTCTCCTCCTGGGTTTAGGCTTTCTTTGTTGTTCTTTCTCCAGCTCCTTTAGGTGGAGGGTTAGGTTGTATACCTGAGACCTTTCTTGTTTCTTGAGAAAGGCTTGTATCACTATATATTTTCCTCTCAGGAATTCCTTTGTTGTGTCCCACAGATTTGGAACCACTGTGTTTTCATTATCATTTGTTTCCATGAATTTTTTCAATTCTTCTTTAATTTCCTGGTTGACCCATTTATTTTTTAGAAGGATGCTGTTTAGTCTCCATGTATTTGGGCTCTTTCCAAATTTCCTCTTGTGATTGAGTTGTAGCTTTAGAGAATTGTGGTCTGAAAATATGCAGGGAATGATCCCAATCTTTTGATACCAGTTGAGGCCTGATTTAGGATGGAGGATGTGATCTATTCTGGAGAATGTTCCATGTGCACTAGAGAAGAATGTGTATTCTGTTGCTTTGGGATGAAATGTTCTGAATATATCTATGATGTCTATCTGGTCCAGTGTATAACTTAAGGCCTTTATTTCCTTGTTGATCTTTTGCTTGGATGATCTGTCCATTTCAGTGAGAGGAGCGTTAAAGTCCCCTACTATTATTGTATTATTGTCAATGTGTTTCTTTGATTTTGTTAATAATTGGTTTATATAGTTCGCTGCCCCCATGTTAGGGGCATAGATACTTAAAATTGTTAGATCTTCTTGTTGGACAGACCCTTTGAGTATGACATAGTGTCCTTCTTCATCTCTTATTATAGTCTTTGGCTTAAAATCGAATTGATCTGATATAAGGATTGCCACTCCTGCTTTCTTCTGATGTCCATTAGCATGGTAAACTGCTTTCCACCCACTCACTTTAAATATAGAGGTGTCTTCAGGTCTAAAATGAGTTTCTTGTAGGCAACATATAAATGGGTTTTGTTTTTTTATCCATTCTGATACCCTGTGTCTTTTGATTGGGGCATTTAGCCATTAACATTCAGGGTAACTATTGAGAGATATGAATTTAGTGCCATTGTATTGCCTGTAAGGTGACTGTTACTGTATATTGTCTCCGTTCCTTTCTGAGCTACTACTTTTAGGCTCTCTCTTTGCTTTGAGGACCCCTTTCAATATTTCCTGTAGAGCTGGTTTGGTGTTTGCAAATTCTTTCAGTTTTTGTTTGTCCTGGAAGCTTTTAATCTCTCCTTCTATTTTCAGTGATGTCCTACCTGGATATAGTATTCTTGGCTGCATGTTTTTCTCATTTAGTGCTCTGAATATATCATGTCAACTCTTTCTGACCTGCCAGGTCTGTGGATAAGTCTGCTGCCAATCTAATATTTTTACCATTGTATGTTACAGACTTCTTTTCCCAGGCTTCTTTCAGGATTTTCTCTTTGTCACTAAGACTTGTAAGTTTTACTATTAGGTGACGGCGTGTGAACCTATTCTTGTTGATTTTGAGGGGGATTCTCTGTACCTCCTGGATTTTGATGCTTGTTCCCTTTGTCATATTAGGGAAATTCTCTCCAATAATTCTCTTCAATATACCTTCTGCTCCCCTCGCTCTTTCTTCTTCTGCTGGAATCCCAATCATTCTAATGTTTCATCTTATGGTGTCATTTATCTCTCAAATTCTCCCTTCATGGTCCAGTAGCTGTTTTTTCCTCTTTTGGTCAGCTTCTTTATTTTCTGTCATTTGGCCTTCTATATCGCTAATTCTTATCCTGCCTTATCTATCCTAGCAGTGAGAGCCTCCATTTTTTATTGCACCCCATTAATAGCTTTTTTTATTTCAACTTGGTTAGATTTTAGTTCTTTTATTTCTCCAGAAAGGGCTTTTATATCTCCCAAGAGGGTTTCTCTAATATCTTCCGTGCCTTTTTCAAGCCCGGCTAGAACCTTGAGAATTGTCATTCTGAACTCTAGTTCTGACATATTACCAATGTCGGTATTGATTAGGTCCCTAGCCTTCGGTACTGCCTCTTGTTCTTTTTTTTTTTTTTTTCTTTTTGTGGTGTATTTTTCTGCCTTGTCATTTTGTCCAGATAAGAGTATATGAGGGAGCAAGTAAAATACTAAAAGGATGGAAAAGACTCCAGGAAAATATGCTTTAACCAAATGAGAGGAGATCTCAAATCGTGGGGAGGAGAAAGGGGATAAAAAGAGGTTCAGAAAAAAAAAAGAAACAATTAAAAAAAGAAAATGAAGTAACAAAAAATATAAAAATGAAAGAAAAAATATATATATATATTAGATAAACTAGTTTAAAAATGTTAAAAAAGAAAAGGGTAAAAGTTTAAAAAAATTACCAGAAGACGAAAAAAAAATTGAAAAAGAAAAAAAATTAAATTAACTGTGAGACTAAAGAATCATGGGGAGAAAGCCATGAGTTCTCTGCTTTGCTTTCTCCTCCTCTGGAATTCCACTGCTCTCCTTGGTATTGAACCTGCACTCCTTGGTAGGGAACTTGGTCCTGGCTGGATTTCTTGTTGATCTTCTCAGGGAGGGATCTTCTGGGGGAAGGGATTCTCAAGTGTCTTTGCCCCAGGCAGAATTGCACTGCCCTTACCAGGGGCTGGGCTGAGTAATTCGCTTGGGTTTGCTTTCAGGAGCTTTTGTTTCCTGAGCGCTTTCCATAGAGTTACGGGGGATGGGAATGAAAATGGCGGCCTCCCAGTCTCCGGCCCAGAGGAGCCGAGAGCTCGGGGCCCCACTCCTCAGTGCGCCCTCAGAGAACAGCGCCAAATTACTCCCATCTTCCTAGTCTCTGGCCATGCTCTGAGCTCACCAAGCCTGTGACCAGTTCAAGGTAACCCCGAGCTGAGAGCTCACTCCTTGGCTCTGTCTCTGTAGCCAGCTTCCCCATTCTAATACCTGCAAGCTCTGTGACACTCAGACATCCCCGATCCTTCTGTGACCCTGTGGGACCTGAGGCCATGCTGATACCGCATGGGCTTCACCCCGGTTTAGCCTCTGGAGTGATGTTCCTCAGCAGAACAGACTTTTAAATGTCCTGATTTTGTGCTCCATTGCTCCGCCACTTGCCGGGAGCTGGCCCCTCCCCCCAGGGTCTATCTTCCCATCGCCTTGGATTCACTTCTCCACCAGTCCTACCTTTCAGAAAGTGGTTGATTTTCTGTTTCTAGAATTGCTGTTCTTCTTCTCTTTGATCTCCCATTGGATTTGTAGGTGTTTGCAATCTTTAGATAAGCTATCTAGTTGATCTCCTGCTTTCTGAAGTAGTCTCAGCCTGCTACTTCTCTGCCATCTTGACTCACACCCCCTGACCTCCCTTTTCTTAAAGCACTTTAGGAAACTTGAAATTAAAAATCCTTTATCTTCCCCTTTTAAATGTGAAGCTTCAACAACTGAGGACTGTTTTTTGTTTTGTTTGTTTTATTTTGTTTTTTTTTTTTTTTTTTTTTCAGAGACCTAAGAGCCATCCTTTCAAAATGTAATCATCTAGAAGAATAGGGCCCCTGTGCCACAGTTTCTGTGGGAGTGTAGGAACTTAACTTCCTATAAGCCCCAGTTAGCAAACAGATGGCCTAAACAAACTCACATCGACCAACGTCCCCCAATGTCCTCTATTACTTTTCTTTTAGCACACTGTTAGCATGTAAAAGTTTCCTACATTTTGTTTCAGCAGAGTTGAGCTCTCTTAGACTGAAGTCTCCCTGATTTGTAACAGTATCCTAAATAAAATCTATCTTTCCACATTTAACAATGTCTGACCCTGTTTTTCTTAGCTTCTTCACCAGTCAGAGTTCAGCAGTAGTCATATATCTAGAATGGGTGAACCTGAAAAATGGGCCAGGGGCACTTAGAAAGTAGGACTAAAGGGTACAGAGGAGAGGCTAAACTTTTAGAGATCATTTGGTCTGTATCTGTATCCTGGGGCATGTTCAGACAGAGCCCACCCAAGAGAGAATAATCTCTCACCCTAACCAGAGAAGGACTGCTTAAGGTGGGCTGGGCCTTGAATCATCTAAGTGAGCCCATGGGACCAAAGTTGAAGTGGGCAGTGGGACTATTAGCTGTCTATTCATAGTAATCAGCAAGAGTGGTCCTTTTACCTTGTCTCCAAAGTTTTGGTCTGCTCAGAGACAACCCAGTGGTCTCCATGCTCCATCCCTTTCTGCCACATGAGGGTTAGAATCATCAATGTGGTAAACTGTGCTATTTGTGAATCCTGGGAGTGTTCAGAATGTCTTTGTGGGCAGGCAGGAGTTTCCCTGTCACTCAAGAATCTAGGAAAACCAAAAGACAGAGTTGTTAAGTAGAGTCACCCACAGGTTGATGGAGGCCACTCAGCTAAGACATCAACCTCCTTAGCAGGAATGAAACCAATGCCATTCACATTCCACCTGGTGTGGAAACTTCTGGAGATCTTGCCACTCTGAGCCCAGCCTGATGGTTCTCTCTGTCTTGACCAACTGTGGAAGTTCTGGATGAGAAGGTGGGTAATTCAAATTGGGACAAGTTAGAGCTATTGATCACACAAAGGGACCAAGGAGTCCTGGCCTTCACTGTCAGTGCAGACTCTTCAGTCTAGTCTGACCACTCAGCTTTTGTCCCAAGGGTGAGGATGAAGGGGTTTAGGGGCTAGAGAAGTGGATTGAAGCTGTGGAGACATAAAATGAGTTATGGTATCCTTAATCCAGTTTGAATGGGGATCACAGCAGTGGGACCTCACAAAGATGAGTGTGGAGAAGGCATCCCTTGAGAGCAGTCATCTGACCCCAGCCTTGCTTCATAGTTGAGAGCTTGAGGCACAGGACAAGTGAGAGGCAGAGCCACTGTATACTGATGTTCCCTACTCCACCTGGAATGTGATTGAGGTCAGAAGTCTCTGGGATGGTCCTTGGCAGGCCCTGGCGGCTCAGGCCACCAAGCCCTTAGGGTCCTGGGACCAAACCCCAGGCAGAATTCTTCTCCCTGGTATCTCATCTCACTCAGTGTCATCACTGGAGAGATCTAAACAGGCTGCCTCCTGCAAGACCTTTCCTTAGAGACAGAATTCCCCAAACTTCCCCCAATCCTTCTCTGAGATAGTCAGTGTGGGGTTTTCTTTATTTACTAAAATCTAGTAGGGGCACTACAGCACTTCTCAGTTACAAAATGAAGGCCTGGCAAGCAGGTAGTGGGACAGAGGCTATGGCTGTGGACCCCACTTGAGGTTAGTGAGGGCATTTTTCTCTGTGAGGAGCAAAGAGATGTAGATAAACTTGGCCTGAGGTTGAATGAGAACCTAGCCCCTTTCATCTCCATGCCAGTCCTTCTGAGCTGGGTCCCTTCTGCTTTCAATGGCAATATCATTACAAAATAATTCCATGTTCTTTTTCACATTGTCATTATTGACAGACTGCATTAACAATCACATCTTTATAAAGAAGGTGGGATACATTGACTGGTGGTAGAGAATGGCCCTTCTGGGTACAGCCAGTAGCAGACAGGGAAAGAGAAAACCACAGTTGTCAGCTAAGGTGTCACAGCTTGGCTGAGAAGCCCCCTGGCTCCAGAAATTTGATGCTCATGGCTTTCTTTGCAGCTTCTCCAATTTCCAGGAGCTCAGGATATCCTGTAATCAACAACTTAAGAGTAGCAGAAATGACATATCATCTTACCAACTTCTCATTTTTTATATGGGGAAGCTCACGTATAGGTTGCATGACTGAGCAAGTGGGTTGAGAACCTGGTGGCAAGGCTACAATGTGGGGAGGGGACTACACTGCTTGACCTCCTTAGATGTCTTGACCTTATGGCCACCACCTTTAGCCTAGTCCTTATACAGAGTTCTAGATCTCTGTTATTTTTTGTATCTTGTCTGGTAAATTCTCATCATTTCACCGTCCCTGAAGTCTGATTTCTGCCTCCTCAACTCAGCAAGGGGGAATGGCTCTGCTGAGACAGGCAGGGTCTCCCTGAATCATAATTAAGAAAATGCCACCAACAAAGGCCCCAGCTAAACATGAGGCCATCTGCTATGTTCTCATATGTTTCCTTTCTCTCAGGGTGTAGAGTTCTGCTTAGCCTATTTTCCAATGCCTGAAACACTTGCTTCATATATTCTATACAGTTTTATATTTATCTATCATGAAGGGACAGGTCCAAATACCATTTATTCCACCATTCTTTGGGATAGGAATTTGTTTCTTCTCCAACCCCACTCAGGTTCAGACTTGGGTTAATCATATCAGTGATCTGTGGTGTGTGCAATCCCCCTCTTTTCACATTGTGCTTTATTTTCCCCTCCCATTTCATTTACCTCCCTTCACATCTTCTCATAGGAACCATACCCAAATAGGTTTAATGTATGGGTATGAATATAATAATTGTTTGATTTGCATATAACTAAATAAAATGCCATTTTGTTTTAGATTATGTTTATTTTTTCTTTCACTTGTTTCCTTTATTCAGTAACAACTATGTTACTGTCTGTGCACATTACTTTGACTTCTGTATGACATTCCTTAATGTGCTTCAACTGTATTTTATGCATCCATTGCTCCACTGGTGGGCTCCAAAGTTGCCGCTGGCCCCTGCAGCCATCAGAATCGAGACTTCACTTGACATCCCCACATTTATCCTCTTAGAGATTGGGAAAAATATATATATTGAATTTTGGACTTAAAACAGAATCCAGGTGCCAGGTTTTAGATACCAGGGGAAGTGTGGGATTGTCATCCTTAGAAATCGGTAGGACTGGCATAAGTATAGCAGAGTTATATTTAACTTCTTCCCCTATTCTTACCCCAGCACAGGGAAAATAATCAGCTACTTTTCCAACATGTATCTATTCTAATTTTCCATTATATACTTTTTTACATATCTAGCAAGGAAATTTTGATCTGACAGGAACATGTCATTTAGTCCTGATGACTGGTTACTCACCTCCAGCTTTCTCTCTTTGGAGTTCTTTCTCTGTGGGGTTCTCTTTCCCCTCCTTTTTTCTCTAAAACCTTTACTACTGGTGTCTTTACTTACCAAATCCAGATCCAAAATTTATAATAGACAGGGATGACTTTTGAATTCTGGCTGCCTTTTTTTCTTTTCTTTTCTTTTTTTTTTTTTTTCGTTCTTGAGAACTGCCCCTGAGTTGAGGAATTGGAAGCATAAAAGGATCTAATTATCTGCCTGAAATGGGGATCGAGGAAGAGAAAATACCAGGAGAACAAACACAAAGTAATTAATATTTATACAAATTATCATTTTTCTTTAATGAGTTATCATAGATGCAGAATTGTGAAAGGGAAATGCCTGATTGTCCAATTTAGAAAAATCTGAATTTATACCCTGTTATTACTGAACCTCTCTGAGCCTCCATTTTCATATGTAATAAATATTTTCTATATGCTTAGGACAATTGTGAGGATTAAACAAGATGTGGTATCTTGAGCTACCTAGTATAGGTTAAGGTCCATAATAGGTTATTCCATCTTTGTTAGTTATCTTATGCTACAGATCATGCTGGTGAAAGATCAATGTGAACAAGCCTGAAACCTCTTAGTATATTTGTACAGGGCTGAATTATGACTGGGGCCGTGGTCATTCTGGGCACTAGCACTGAGGATAGATTTCTTCGAGGCCATTGTAGACTGTAGACTTAAACACCCAGCTTCCCACTCCTACCTTGTACTCTTATGCCTGTGAACTCCAAGAAGCTCTGTACTAAACAGATCTAGAGATCTCAGGGGAATTTCTTTTTTTTTCTTTTCTTTTTTAAAATTAACATATAATGTATTATTTGTTTCAGGTGTACAGTTCTGTGAATCATCAGGCTTACACACTTCACAGCATTCACCATAGCACACACCCTCCCCAATGTCCATAAACCAGCTACCCTATCTCCCCCCACCACCCTGTCCCCAACAAACCTTAGTTCCTTTCTTGAGATTAAAAGTCTCTTAGGGCTTGTTTCCATCCCCAGTCCCATCTTGCTTCATTTTTCCCTCCCTTTCCTCCACAACCCCTCAGGGGTATTTCTTTCTTTCTTTCTTTCTTTGTTTCTTTCTTTCTTTCTTTCTTCTTTCTTTCTTTCTTTCTTTCTTTCTTTCTTTCTTTCTTTCTTTCTTTCTTTTATTAAATTTATTTATTTTCAGCATAACAGTATTCATTATTTTTTCACCACACCCAGTGCTCCATGGAATCCATGCCCTCTATAATACCTACCACCTGGTATCCCAACCTCCCACCCCCCCACCACTTCAAACCCCTCAGATTGTTTTTCAGAGTCCATAGTCTCTCATGATTCACCTCCCCTTCCAATTTCCCCCAATTCCCTTCTCCTCCCTAACTCCCCATGTCCTCCATGCTATTTGTTATGCTCCACAAATAAGTGAAACCATATGATAATTGACTCTCTCTGCTTGACTTACTTCACTCAGCATAATCTCTTCCAGTCCCATCCATGTTGCTACAAAAGTTAGGTATTCATCATTTCTGATGGAGGCATAATACTCCATAGTGTATATGGACCACATTTTCCTTATCCATTCGTCCGTTGAAGGGCATCTTGGTTCTTTCCACAGTTTGGCGACCATGAGACAGGAATCCATCAGAATCCTAGAGGAGAACATAGGCAGTAATCCATTCGATATCAGCCACAGCAACTTCTTTCAAGATATGTTTCCAAAGACAAAGGAAACAAAATCAAAGATGAACTTTTGGGACTTCATCAAAATCAAAAGCTTCTGCACAGCAAAGGAAACAGTCAAAAAACAAAGAGGCAACCTACGGAATGGGAGAATACATTTGCAAATGACACCTCAGGGGTATTTCTTAAATTAATCCCACAATATACCTTATTCACAGAAATTCCTGGGGAATGAATCTGGACACTGCTTCTCTACTATAGCCTTCCAGGTGCCCTCAGGACCCTCCAGCTTTGGAGGGGTGTTGTGCTCAGACAAGTTATTGATGCGGACACTGGAATTCTCTTCCAGTTTAGATTTGTTAAGACCCAGAGCTGGTGCCAGAACAGATTTAAAAACAACAACAACAAAAAGAAAATTAAAAATAATAATAATAAAGAAAAAAGACAAAAACCCAGTGGGGTATGCTAACTTTTCCATCTTCTATGGTATCATGATTTGTGGCCTGAGGGAGGAGAAGAAGGAATCATAAATATGTTGTATGATTTGTTTCAAAATTTACAGATGGAATTGTAATAAAAAATGTTGACTTTGTGTGATATAATTTGGTGCTTCTGTGTAATGACTGGATTTGAAACTCATGGCTCAGAGCTGACTTTTGGAAACGAACCCCAGGGAATAATTGAGAATGACAAAGAGTAACCTTGTCACTCTGGTGGAATGTTTTTAGAACTTGGGGAGGCTGAGAAAGAGAGAGGCCCTGAGAGTTGAGATGGATCTGCATCAAAAATGGAATCAGGTCTCAGCAATCTGATCCCATCCCTTCTGGATTGTCTCTTCTTCTCTGCCTCAATCAGAAGGATGATTACCACACAATTAAGTCTCTGAAGACTCCAAAGCCCAATACTGACAGTTGTGTGGACACAGAGGCAGAATTCCTGTGAGAGCCATTGGGTGGTATCATCTTGAACTTCCCTGCAGAAAAAAGATATGTGCAGATAAAATTATGTGGGTAGGGTGAATGAAGGTTAGGAGAAGACTGAAGAGAGCATGGGGAAACCTGAGAGCCAGCCTGATGGAAAGTGTTCCTTGAATACCACTTGGCCTTGCATTACACAGGATGCAGCCTAGAATGTTGGGTAGGTTGAAGAAAAGGAAATGGAAAGGGAAGTCTCTGCATTTGGGGTAAATAAAACCTATACTGGAAAATCAATTGATTTGAAATGTAAGCAGAGGATGGGTTTGAGTCCTTGCATCTAGCAAATGTGTGTTCTGGGTGCTGGAACTCTTGGTTGACTGACTTAATGGTCACTCAGAGAGGGCAGCTCAGAGTGAGATGTATTAAAGTACTCATCCAAGATGAGACTCATAGCATCCCATGTTACTGTTGGTAGGGACACTATGAATCACCAATTTTCTGTCTCACGTGAAAATACTCTGAAAAATATTTTCAATGAAAAGCATAGATGTATTCATATAGATTGCTTTTATTTTATCATCTGACTCCATGAACTTGCATGTATGTGTGCGTGTATGTGCATTTGTGTGTATATGTGTGCACACACGTGCACGTGTGTGTGTGTGTGTGTGTGTGTGTGTGTGTGTGTGCCTGTCAGCACCCATGCATATGTACATGTGTGAAAGGAAGGACATAATGTGCCTTTCACCCTTCTTTCTGCTTCCAAACTTTGGCACCTTAGCAGAGGTGGTGCTGGTTTTTCTACCTTCCATCTCAGCTCTGTGTCAGTGCTGATCCTTGATATATGAGTAGTTTGGTCCTCACCTTCTCACCTGTGATCTGTCATTGACAGAACCTGAGATGCAGGATGGATATAGTGGTGATACCTTTCATCACAACCCAGGAGACCTGAACTCTCATTACACCTTTGCTCAATCATCTGTGTGGTCTTGAGAAAACTCAACACCTCCAGTCTTTGTTCTCTATTGTTTGGTACAAAGCATTTGAGGTAGGAGCTGTACCATGATCATAAGATCCCTTCAAATTTTAAAATGTTGCAGTTAAAACATGCCAGTTACAACAATGAAATTATAAACTGTTTTAATAGAAACCAAAGTTCCAAGGTTATCTATTTTAGGTAAATAAAATATTGAGAAAAATATATGCTGGGTTCACATTTGGAGATGGTCAGTTTGTCAGCCTATAGATGAACCATAAAGTCCCCTCTGAGAACCAAGAAGATTAGAAGGAAAACATCTAGAAGAAAAAGCTCAGAAGGTGAGTAGGTGTAGAAAAAGGAGAGGTGGACTTTGCCCATGGAGCGCAAGCAAATTATCATCTGATAATTTAGGAGCTGTCAGGCATTTATTTTCTTGTAGATTTTTGGACTGGAACTTTTGAAGGAGAGGAATATTGTACCCTTTCTTTGTCTCCCACAAGCTCATGTATGCATGTGTGTGTGCGCACACACACACACACACGTGCACACTCACACAGAGTGAGATGTGTGTATCATGGATTGACATTAATGAGGAGGACCAACTGAAAGGAAATGAGTGCTTATAATGGATCCAGGTATCCTTGCCATTTTAGGTCTGCAGGACCCTGAGAGATGGGGGCTTCATTTTATACTTTAAGGATTAGCAGACACTAGAGGAGCTATTACTGGACTTGTTTAGATGAGAAATTAGAAATTATTATTGCTGGGGTGCCTGGGTGGCTCAGTCAGTTAAGCATCCAACTCTTGATTTTGTCTCAGGTCAAGATCTTGGGGTTGTGAGATTGAGCCCCACTTAGGGTACTCAGCCACTCAATGTAGAGCCTGCTTGAGATTTCCTCTCTACCTGTGCCTCTGCCCCTCGCCTCTCTCATGTGCATTCTCTATCTCTCAAAATAAATAAATAAATAAATAAATAAAATCTATTAAAGCATAATTATTGTTTAGGAAGGAACAAGCCTGAAGCATAAACACATCAAAGATTGTGCAGCTGTAACCCCTGATAATGATGCATTCACCCTGAGCTAAATGTCTTGGCAGTCATTTAAAACAGTGAGAAGATATGAACACCTCCTTCAACTGTGGGTGAATATTTTCACAGACAGCAAGGAAATGAATGCTTCACTCACACTCAGTGCAAATCAGGTAGTGTTAAGTCTTCAAGTTTGGCTTTTGCATATCCTTATGAATTTTTAAATTATTTTGTTAATTTTTTAAATTTAATTTAATTTTTTTCCAGTGTTCAAAATTCATTTCTTATGCACCACATCCAGTGTTCCACACAATGCGTGCCTTCCATAATACCCACCATGAGGTTCATTCCTCTCCCATCACCCCCAAAAATCCTCAGTTTGTTTCTCAGAGTCCACAGTCTCTCATGGTTCATCTCCCCCTCTGATTTCCTCCAACTTACTTCTCCACTCCATCTCCCAATGTCTTCCGTGTTATTCCTTATGCTCCACAAGTAAGTGAAACCATATGATAATTGACTCTCTCTGCTTGACTTATTTCATTCAGCACAATCTCTTCCAGTTTTTTGTTAATTTTTAAGACAATGTTGCTGGGACTTTGGAACTGTGTTGAATGTGTAGATCAATTTGGGAAGAACTGGTAAGAATATTGAGTCATGATCCCTAGTCAAGCAAAGTTCCTCCTTTATGCAATCCTGTTATTCTTATGCAGGTCTTTTTCTCTTAGAGATGTTTTATAGTTTTCCGTGTTACACATTTTTGCCCAATTTAGTTTTAAATACTTCATATTTATTATCTTATTCTAAATAGTATTTTAAAATACTTAAGTACTAAAATATCCTTTGTTAGTATTAAAAAATCATTTTTGTCATGGATATATATTTTTAAACAGACTTAATTTTTTTAGAACAGTTTTAGAAAAAAAAAAAAGAAGAGAGCAATGAGAGTTCATATGTATCTGCCCCACTTTCCATTACTGCAAATAACTTATATTAGTATGGTACATTTGTCACAATTAATAGACCTATATTGATGGATTATTATTTACTATAGTCCATGGTTTATTCGAATTTCATTAGGTGTCTTGGGCATTTTGTTTGTTTGTTTTTGCTTTTCCCTAATGTCCTTTTCCTGCTTCAGCATACCATCCAGAAAACCACAACACATATTGTCAGCATGTCCCCTTGGTCTTCTCCTGGCTCTAACAGTTTCCCAGACTTTCCTTGTTTTGGATGAATTTGACAGTTTTGAGAAGTATTGGTCAAGTGTTTTGTAGAATGTCCTTTAGTTGGGGGATCCCATGGCGGCACAGTCAGTTAAGCATCTGCCTGCGCTAATGTCATGGTCTCAGGCTTCTTCCCAGAAGAAATCCGATGTTGGGCTCTCTGCTCAATAGGGAGTCTGCTTTCCCTTTTCCCTCTGGTGCGCACGCGCGTTCTCTCTCTCAAATAAATAAATAAATATTTTTAAAAATACTAATTTAAAAATGTCCTTCAATTGGGATTTCTCTGATTTTTTCTAATGATGAGACTGGGTTTACAGATGTTTTGGATCTGTAAAACAGATGGATCATCAAAGGGTCCACTATCAACATGAACTATTACTGTTATGTTCCCTTCATCACCTGGCTAGGGCAAAGTTTGTCAGATTTCTCCACTGTAAAGTTGTTCTTTTTTCCCCCTTCCCATATTGGACTTTTAAGAAGGAAGTCACTGCAGCCTCTTTGGAGAGCAGTGTGGAGATTCCTCAAGAAATTAAAAAATAGAATTTCCCTATGACCCTGCAATTGCACTCTTGGGTATTTACCCCAAAGATACAGATGTAGTGAAAAGAAGGGCCATCTGTACCCCAATGTTTATAGCAGCAATGGCCACAGTCGCCAAACTGTGGAAAGAACCAAGATGCCCTTCAGCGGATAAATGGATAAGGAAGATGTCGTGTATATACACTAAGGAGTATTATGCCTCCATCAGAAAGGACGAATACCCAACTTTTGTAGCAACATGAATGGGACTGGAAGAGATTATGCTGAGTGAAATAAGTCAAGCAGAGAGAGCCAATTATCATATGGTTTCACTTATTTGTGGAGCATAACAAATAGCATGGAGGACATGGGGAGATAGGAGAAGGGAGTTGGGGAAATTTTAAGGGGAGGTGAAGCATGAGAGACTATGGACTCTGAAAAACAATCTGAGGGTTTGGAAGAGGCGGGGGGTGGGAGGTCGGGGTACCAGGTGGTGGGTATTATAGAGGGCACGGATTGCATGGAGCACTGGGTGTGGTGAAAAAATAATGATTACTGTTATGTTGAAAATAAAAAAAAATTTTTTTAAATAAAAAAAAAAGAAGGAAGTCACTGTGTGACTTTCTTCTTAGGTGTGAGATGCATAACTGTATGCATCTCACACCTAAGAAATGGGTTATCAATGCTATCCCTGCTTGATGGCAGAGTAACTACATAAAATTTTTGGAATTCTGCTGCATGGGGAGTTGTCTCATCTTTCCAGTGTATTTGTCTATTCAATCACTCATTTATATCGATGTAAACTCATGGATATTTAACTGGGTTATAATCCAATATTAATTTATTTTATTGCTCAATTTTGTTTTAGTTTTGGCCACTGGGTGCACTTTCAGTTGGCTTTCTTATCTCATTGACATTCCTTCATCAATGTGACTTTGTTGTTCTTGTTAGCACTTTATTACTTTCTGCTCCAAGATTCTCTTGTCTGTTTCTTGTCCAGACTTAGAGTCAACCATTTTTCTGGGGACCCCTGGTTCATTTTATTGGAGAATGATATTAGAAACCAAAATATTAACAATAGGTATAATTGATTTTTATATACTCAATCTGTATCCTGAAAACTTGCTAAACACATTTATCATTTCCACTATATAGTTTTTCTTTTTGTACTTTCTTTTTTAACTTAAGTAAGCATATCATCTATAAAGAAAGACAGTTTTACTTATTTCTCTTCAGTCTGGATGTCTTTTATTTAATTTTCTTGTTTCTTTAAGTGCTTAGAGGTTCTAAAATACTGCTGTAGATAAAGACTATAAGTCTTTTTCTTTTTTTTATTAATTTATTTATTTTCAGAAAAACAGTATTCATTATGTTTTCACCACACCCAGTGCTCCATTCAATCCATGCCCTCTATAATACCCACCACCTGGTACCCCAACCTCCCACCCCCCCGCCACTTCAAACACCTCAGATTGTTTTTCAGAGTCCATAGTCTCTCATGATTCACCTCCCTTCCAATTTACCCCAACTTCCTTCTCCTCTCTAACACCCTTGTCCTCCATGATATTTGTTATGCTCCACAAATAAGTGAAACCATATGATAATTGACTCTCTCTTCTTGACTGATTTCACTCAGCATAATCTCTTCCAGTCCCATTCATGTTGCTACAAAAGTTGGGTATTCGTCCTTTCTGATGGAGGCATAATACTCCATAGAGTATATGGACCACATATTCCTTATCCATTCGTCCAGTGAAGGGCATCTTGGTTCTTTCCATAGTTTGACGACTGTGGCCATTGCTGCTATAAACATTGGGGTACAGATGGCCCTTCTTTTCATGACATCTGTATCCTTGGGGTGAATACCCAGGAGTGCAATTGCAGGGTCATAGGGAAGTTCTATTTTTAATTTCTTGAGGAATCTCCACACTGTTCTCCAAAGAGGCTGCACCAACTTGCATTCCCACCAACAGTGTAAGAGGGTTCCCCTTTCTCCACATCCTCTCCAACACATGTTGTTTCCTGTTTTGTTAATTTTGGCCATTCTAAATGGTGTAAGGTGATATCTCAATGTGGTTTTAATTTAAATCTCCCTGAGGGCTAGTGACGATGAACATTTTTTCATGAGTCTGATAGCCATTTGAATGTCTTCATTGGAGAAGTGTCTGTTCATATCTTCTTCCCATTTTTTGATATGATTGCCTGTTTCGTACGTGTTGAGTTTGAGGAGTTCATTATAGATCCTGGATATCAACCTTTTGTCTGTACTGTCATTGGCAAATATCTTCTCCCATTCCTTGGGTTGCTTCTTTGTTTTTTTGACTGTTTCCTTTCCTGTGCAGAAGCTTTTGATTTTGATGAAGTCCCAAAAGTTTATTTTCTCTTTTGTTTCCTTTGCCTTTGGAGACATATCTTGAAAGAAGTTACTGTGGCTGATATCAAAGAGATTACTTCCTATGTTCTCCTCTAGGGGTCTGATGGACTCCTGTCTCACGTTGAGATCTTTTATCCATTTTGAGTTTATCTTTGTGTACGGTGTAAGAGAATGGTCGAGTTTCATTCTTCTACATATAGCTGTCCAGTTTTCCCAGCACAATTTATTGAAGAGACTGTCTTTTTTCTACTGTATATTTTTTCCTGTTTTGTCGAAGATTAATTGACCATAGAGTTGAGGGTCCATATCTGGGCTCTCTACTCTGTTCCACTGGTCTATGGGTCTGTTTTTATGCCAGTACCATGTTGTCTTGGTGATCACAGCTTTGTAATAAAGCTTGAATCAGGTAACGTGATGCCCCCTGCTTTATTTTTGTTTTTCCACATTTCCTTGCGATTCAGGGTCTCTTCTGATTTCATACAAATTTCTGGATTATTTGCTCCAGCTCTTTGAAGAATACCGGTGGAATTTTGATCAGAATGGCATTAAAAGTATAGATTGCTCTAGGCAGTATAGACATTTTAACAATGTTTATTCTTCTCATCCAAGAGCATGGAATGGGAGCATGGAATGGAAGCATCTTTTTGTGTCTTCTTCAATTTCTTTCATGAGTGTTCTGTAGTTCCTCGAGTACAGATCCTTTACCTCTTTGGTTAGGTTTATTACCAGGTAACTTATGGTTCTTGGTACTATATTAAATGGAATCAATTCTATAATTTACCTTTCTGTATTTTCATTGTTAGTGTACAAGAAAGCCACTGATTTCTGCACATTGACTTTGTATCCTGCCACGTTGCTGAATTGCTGTATGAGTTCTAGTAGTTTGGGGGTGGAGTTTTTTGGGTTTTCGATATAAAGAATCATGTCATCTGTGAAGAGAGAGAGTTTGACTTCTTCATTGCCAATTTGGATACCTTTTATTTCTCTTTGTTGTCTGATTGCTGTTTCTAGGACTTCTAATACTATGTTGAACAAGAATGGTGAAAGTGGGCATCCTTGTCGTGTTCCTGATCTCAATGGGAAGGCTGCAAGCTTTCTCCCATTGAGGATGATATTTGCTGTGGGTCTTTCATAGATAGATTTGATGAGGTTCAGGAATATTCCCTCTATCCCTATACTTTGAAGCATTTTAATCAGGAACGGATGCTGGATTGAGAGGACCATGTAGTTCTTCTCTCTCCTCATATTAATTTGTTGTATCACATTGATTTGCGAATATTGAACCATCCTTGTAGCCCAGGGATGAATCCCACCTCATCATGGTGGATAATCCTTTTAATGTGCTGTTGGATCCTGTTGGCTAGGATCTTGTTGAGAATCTTAGCATCCATATTCATCAGTGATATTGGTCTAAAATTCTCCTTTTTGGTAGGATCTTTGCCTGGTTTGGGGATCAGGGTAATGCTGGCTTCATAGAAAGAGTCTGGAAGTTTTCCTTCTGCTTCAATTTTTTGAAACAGCTTCAGGAGAATAGGTGTTATTTCTTCTTTGAAAGTTTGGTAGATTTCCCCAGGAAATCCGTCAGGTCCTTGGCTCTTGTTTTTTGGGAGGTTTTTGATCACTGCTTCAATCTCGTTATTAGATATCGGTCTGTTCAGGTTGCCGATTTCTTCCTGGTTCAATTTTGGTAGTTTATAGTTTTCCAGGAATGCATCCATTTCATCTAGGTTGCTAAGCTTATTGGCATATAATTGTTGATAATAACTTCTGATGATTGTTTCTACTTCCTTGGTGTTCGTTGTGATCTCTCCCTTTTCATTCATAATTTTATGAATTTGGGCTTTCTCTCTTTTCTTTTGGATTAGTGTGGCCAATGGTTTATCGATCTTATTGTTTCTTTCAAAAAATCAGCTTCTAGTTTCATTGATATGTTCTACTGTATCTCTGGTTTCTACCTCATTGATCTCAGCTCTAATCTTGATGATTTCCCTTCTTATGTGTGGAGTTGGTTTGATTTGTTGTTGATTCTCTAGTTCTTTAAGGTGTAGAGACAGCTGGTGTATTCTGGATTTTTCCATTTTTTGAGGGAGGCTTGGATGGCTATGTATTTCCCCCTTAGGACCGCCTTTGCTGTATCCCATAGGTTTTGGACCGAAGTGTCTTCATTCTCATTGGCTTCCATGAACTATTTCAGTTCTTCTTTGATCTCCTGGTTGATCCAAGCATTCTGAAGCAAGGTGGTCTTTAGCTTCCAGGTGTTTGAGTTCCTTCTGAACTTTTCCTTGTGATTGAGCTCCAGTTTCAAAGCATTGTGATCTGAGATTATGCAGGGAATAATCTGAGTCTTTTGGTATTGGTTGGGTCCTGATTTGTAACCCAGTATGTGGTCTATTCTGGAGAAGGTTCCGTGTGAACTTGAGAAGAATGAGTATTCTGTTGTTTTAGGGTGGAATGTTCTATATATATCTATGATGTCCATCTGGTCCAATGTGTCATTCAATGCTCTTGTTTCTTTATTGATTTTCTGCTCGATGATCTGTCTATTTCTGAGAGAGGCATGTTAAGATCTCCTACGATTAGTGTATTCATATCAATATGACTCATTATATTGATTAACAGTTTTCTTAAGTAATTGGCTGCTCCCATATTGGGAGTATAGATATTTACAATTGTTAGATCATCTTGGTGGATAGTCCCTCTAAGGATTATGTAGTGTCCTTCTGTATCTATGACTACAGTCTTTTGTTTAAAATCTAATTTATCTGATATGAGAATCGCTACCCCAGCCTTCTTTTGATGCCCATTGGTGTGAAAGATGCTACTCCATCCCTTCACTTTCAGTCTGGGTGTATCTTTAGGTTCAAATGGGTCTCTTGTAGACAACATATAGATGGGTCCTGTCGTTTAATCCAATCTACAACCCTGTGCCGTTTTATGGGCGCATTTAGGCCATTCACATTGAGAGCGATTATTGATAGATACGTTTTTATTGACATCGAGTTACCTTTGAAGTCTTTCTTTCTGTAGACTGTCTCTATATTTCTGCTCAATGCTATTCTTAGGATTTTTCCTCTTTTACAGAAGCCCCCTTAATATTTACTGCAGTGTCGGCTTGGTGGTTGCATAGTCTTTTCAGCCTTGCCGGTCTTGGAAACTCTTTATCTCTCCATCCATGTTGAATGTCAGTCTTGCTGGATAAAGTATTCTTGGCTGCATGTTCTTCTCATTTAGTGCCCTGATTATATCTTGCCAGACTTTTCTGGCTTGCCAGGTCTCTCTGGACAGGTCTGACCTTATTCTGATTGGCTTCCCTCTGTAAGTAAGGAGCCTCTTTGCCCTGGTGGCTTTCAAGAGTTTATACCTACAATTATAATTCCTTAATTTGACTATCAGGTGTTGTGATTTTTTTTTGGTATGTATAATCTTTGGTGGAGACTGTTCAGCCCCTAGTACATGAACGCTGGTTCCATTCACGAGATTAGGAAGATTTTCATTAAGGACTTGTTCCACTGTATCTTCTAGACTTCTTTCTTTCTCCTCCCCTTCAGGGATTCCAATAATTCTGACGTGGGAATGCTTCATGGCATCATTTATTTCCCTGATTCTGTTTTCGTGGCTTCTACGCTGCTTGTTCCAGGCTTCCTCCTGATCCTTTCTCTCTATCTGTTTGTCTTCCAGATCACTAATTCTATCTTCTGTCTCAGTTACCCTAGCTTTGAGAGAGTTTAGATTAGATTGGAACTCATTGAGAACATTGTGAACCTCCTCCCTGGTAGCTTTAAGTTCCTCCCTAACATTGTGAACATCCTGTCTGGTCGCTTTCAGTTCGGCCCTAATCAATTCCGTTTGGTCATCCATGGCTTTCTCCAACCTAGTTATTGCCTGGATAATTGTTAGCCTGAATTCTCCCTCTGACATATTGTCTATGTTGATAGCCGTTAGCTCCTTTGCAGAAGGTCCATCCTCTGTATTTTTCTTCTGTTGGGCATTCCTCCTCCTAGTCATTTTGGTGGGAGATGACTGAACAGATGTAGCTGGATGTATCAACTGTGGTGCAGTCAAGGTGCACCCTGGAACACTTCTGAGCAATCAGGATTCCCCACCCAAACGAGAGACAAAAGAGAAGAAAAAGAAAAAGAAAAAGAAAAGAAAAAAAAAAAAAAACGAGAGAGACAGGAAAGAAAGGGAAGATGAAAGAGAAGGATCAGCCCAGATGTGCCCCAAGGTAATATTTATGAAGTAGACAAACAAAAAGAGACAAAAAAACTGATTCAAGTATATGACAAGAGAAAAAAATATATGTATATATGCAAATAAAGGAAGAATCTCATCAAAAAGAACCACAAGTGTAAGATTTATATGCTATCAGGACAAACACAAAAACACAGAAACACTGGTGGAAGAAGAAGATGGAAGAATTCTTATAAATTTTCAGTGTGTGCGAGGAAGGTTGTTTCGATTCTTCCTGGATGTATCTTGATATCTCTGTTAAAGGACTCAACTTTCCTAAGATAAAGGGGATTAAAAATTGGTTTACCTATAGAGGTAGTATTGATTGGGGAAAGGGGATTACTTTGAAGTTTAACTCTATATGAATATTAGAGGATAAAAATAAAAAGGAATAAACTAGACTAAACTAAACTAAAATTTAAAAAAAAGGAATTCAAAAAATAAAAATGCAAAAGAAAAATATAGGTGTATGTATCAAAAAGTTCAGGTTAGAAGGGTATTATGGAATTTGATGTACTGTACAGCTTGCTGTGATGGTAAATAGGTTAAAAAATTACCTATGCATAAAAAAAAAAATAGAGAACCGGAATAGTGGAAACGAGTGAACAATACAAGTTTTCCTATGAAGTAGTGGTTGTTCTCCTGTAGTCCTTTTTTTTTCTCCTCTTTTTTTTTCTTTCTTGGTTTGTTTTCTGGGGGAGGGGCCTGCCACGTGGGTTTTCAGTCCATGAAGTTCTCTCAGCTAAGTCCTCCCACCCCCCTCAAGGGGGTGGGCTCTGAGGAAACTGTTTTTTTTCAGGCTTTTGTTCTCTGGCGGTTTTTATGTTTGTTCACTTTTTTTTCTCTCACCTTGACCGCCTTTGATGGTTTTTGTAGTTTTAGAGGAAAACAAACCGCACCCTGATCTCCCTCTCAGAGAGAAGACTCAGTCTGGGTGCAGAGCCTAAATAAGTTCCCCCTTGGCCGCTGGCAGAGCAGGTTCCAAGTTGCAGACCTTGGGGGCACAGGATCTTTTGCTTGTACCCAAAGCCAAGGCAGTGGCCACTGTCTGGGAGCTCCCAACCGCCAGACAGGTTCCAAGCAGCAATCGCACACTGAGATTTTGCCACTGGCCCAGGCTGGGAGTGCCTGGTCTTGCTGGGTCTAAGAGTGCCTGCCCGGCTTGGGAGCACCTCTTTCAAGGGTGGCTCGGGGTTGCACGCGCATCTCAGGCACTGAGAACCGGGCACAGGTCCGAGAGAACTGGGCTGGGCTTTTGCGCACCTCTATCAGGGGAGAGTTTGGGGCCCATGGCTTAGGCTTTGAAACAATGGCGGGGGTCAAAGAGCGCCGGCCGGGCCTTTGAAACTCTCTCAGGGGAGCATGAGGGACGTGCGCGTATCTCAGGCTTTGTAGTAGGTCTCGCGCGTTCTGCCGACCCTCGTGGCTCCCATCCCCTCACAGGAGCCAGAACCCACCCATTCTTGGGCCTGCTGGTGGCTTAGGGACCAAGACCTGGTTTCTCCGCCGCACTCTCTCTGCCTTAGTGCAGGGGAGGCTGTCCTGGGACCGGGGACTTAAGCCCCTGTCCCTAGCTGCCCCGATTCCCAGTTTCCGCCCGTGATCCTTTGCTCTTTTGGAGTGCTTTCAACCAGTCTCCTAGTTAATGCTGGTCCCCAGACGCAGGGCACTCTCGCTTGTATTGGGGTATTACTTTCCAACCAGTCGCCTCTGGTGGCTCCCTCCCCCTTTTGTTTATCTTCTGATATCGGTCTGCCTTCTCATTCCCCTTTACCTGATCGCTGGCATCTTCTGCCCCTGTAGAGATCCAGACGTGTATAATTCTGATCTCAGGCTGATTTTATGGGTGAATGGAGTTCTTCCTCAGTTGATAACTGAGAGTTTTCATTATGAATGGATGTTAGATTTTTGTCTTCTTTTTCTCTATCAGTTGAGATAATCACATGATTTCTCTAATTTTAGATTGCTAATATGGTGAATTATATTGATGATTTGCTAATGTAATCTGACACTAAAGGCTGTGTCCTCCATAAGATTACCCTCACTTCAGATGCCAGCCAAACTTTGGGGTCCCTAGGTCACCCACACTCAGATCAACTGGCTACAAATCCAGAACATCCCCACACTTTGCTTAAGCTCAGTAATTCATGAGAATCATAAAACTCAGGAAAACACTGTTATTATGAGTACTATTTTATTATTAAGCATACAGATCAGGACTAGTCAAATAAAGACACATAGAGTAAGCTATAGAAGGATCCTGAATGCAAAGTTTCCATGTTCTTGCTCTCTGAAATCAGAGTATCAATTTCTGTTTTCAACTTATTTTGGGTTTAATGTTGAATTTTCATTTCTGCCATCCCAAACTACTTTTTATAATTTTAATGTTGATTTCTTCTTTGATCTGAGTGTTTGTTTATAAGCTGTTATTTAGTTTCCAGATAAGTAGCAATTTTCAAGAGATATTTCTACTATTGATTTCTAATAAAATTCCATGTGATCAGAGAAAGTGTTTTATGTATTAGCTTAATTACTTCAAGTTGAGAATTTTCATGGCCAGTAACACAGTATAATCTTGGAAAATATTCTCTGTGCAGCTGAAAAGAAATGATTACTATGCTTTATTGGGTATAATATCCAGGAAATGTCAATTAGGTCAAGTTAGTTAATGATAATTTTCAAATCTTCTGTATCTCTATTGCTTCTCTCTATACTTGTCCCATGAATTATTGAGAAACAGATATTAAAAACCATGATTAAACTTGTGGATTTTTCTTATTTCTCCTTGTAATTCTGAGTTTTTGATTTAGTATTTTGCTACATTTTTGATACATTTGATATTTGTTATAGTAACTCCGTTAATAGGTCTAACTCTCTTATTTATTTGATGTTTTGAAATTTAGAATGGTTATGTGATCCTGATGAACTGATCCACATTTTTACGATGGTCTTCTTTTCTGTTATATCATTTGTTCTGAAATCTACTTTGTCTCATATTGTATAGTCACTCCAGCTTGCTTTTAACAAGTACTCAGTGTATCTTTTTTAATCCTTTTATTTGTAATTTATCTGTGTCTTTACTTTTAAAATGGGTTTCTGTGAGGCAGCATACTAGTGGGTCTTGGTATTTTTATCCAATTTAGCAATCTTTGCCAGGGCTTTTAATTTCTTCATTTCTATATTAAATTATCTACTTATTTGTTTAGATTTATTTATGTAGAAGCCCATCAGGTATAATTATTTTATTCTGCTCAGAAGTTTTCCTTTAATCCTTCTTATAATGCAAGTCAGTAATTCAAATGAATTACTACTACTACTACTATTACTACTACTACTACTATTAGATTTTTAAAAACATTTTTGTTTTGCTTTTGTTTCAGAAAGTTATTTTCACTGGATATACTATTCAAAGTTGACAAAGTTGATGTTTCAGTACTTTTACGTTGTTGACCCAATGTTTTCTCACTTGCTTTGTGTCTGACTGGAAATCTGCTGTTATTCTATATTTGTTCCATTCCATATAAACTATCTTTTTTCTATAGCTGCTTTGAAACATTTTCTCTTTATCAGTGTCTTTGAGTAACATGATGATAATGCACCATAGTGTACTTGTATTCATGTTCTTGTGCTTGGGTTTATTGACCTTGGGTGTGTGGCTTTATAATTTTCATAAAATTTGAAAAAAAATTGTCATTATTTCTTCAAATACTGTTTCTATTCTGCTCTTGACTCTCATCTTTAAATGACTCAAATTACACATATATTAAAATAGTTGAAGTTGTATAATATTCTGTAATTTATGTTGATGTTCACTAATCTTCTCTTCAGTGATACCTATCTACTATTATTCATAATCCAAATTCTTTGCATTTTACACAATTAAGTTTTATTTCTTAAAGTTTGATTAGGGTGCTTTTTATATTTTTATATCTCTGTATTTTTCAAACTATGGAATACAGATGTAATAATTGTTTCAGTGGCCATGTTTACTAATTCTAATATCTATGGCAGGTTCTGGTTGATTTCAATTGATTTTTGTCATCATGGATCATATATTCCTGCTTCTTTGAATGCCAGGTAAGTTTTTACATGATGCTCTTCATTGTTAATTTTACCTTGTTAGGTGCTGGATAATTTTTATATTCCTGTATATATTATTGGGTTTTGTTCTGGGTGTTGTTATATTATTTGAAATCAATTTATTCCTTTGTGTCCTACTTCCAACATATCTAATGCTGTATTGAGCTACTGAGACAAGACTTTCCTGTGTACTGTAGCCAATGTCCCATGAGTTACGAGATTTTCCAGTCTGTCTGGTGAAAACAGGTACTATTCCTATTCTTTGTTACTGGTGAGTACTGTTACCTTTAATCCTTTTGGATACTTATTTTCCTGACCTTGGGTGACTTCCTTATACCCATGCACTGATTAGTGCTCAATTACCCAGTTTGGTTGTTAATACTACAATGTTTAAGGCACACTTCCTGGGAGGAATTTGACTTGCTCTTCCCAAATCCAGTGCAAATAGATTAATTCTCCCCCCTTTTGAAAACGCTAAGCCTTGATTCCTTTTCCTCAATAATACAGGTACTTGAGAATTGGTGTCCAGACAGGAGGACAAGAAACCTCAGACCCCAACATCATCACTGGTTATTAATCTGGCGAGGGTATGTGACACATGTTGCTGTATGCTGAGCTACTCCCAGGCCTTCCCAGGAGGATAGCATCTCCTGGAATTTATTAATTCTACATTCTATTAGGTTTTTTAAAAATATTTTATTTATTTACTTGATAGAGAGAGAGATCACAAGTAGGCAGAGAGGCAGGCAGAGAGAGAGGGGGAAGCAGACTCCCTGCTGAGCAGAGAGCCCGATACGGGGATCCATCCCAGGATGCTGAGACCACGACCTGAGCCGAAGGCAGAGGCTTGACCCACTGAGCCACCCAGGTGCCCCTAGTTGTTTTTTTGATTTTTTGTTTTGTTTTTTTGTTTGTTTGTTTGTTTTTAATAGATCTTCTTCTCTATTCAATATTCAAGGAATAAGGTATTCCTTGAATAGAGTTTAGTTCTTAATCCCTAATCTGTACATCTTGTATATATTTTTCTTGACTTAAAGTACAGCCTAGGAGCTTCAGTACAATGTTCAGTACATTAGAAGATTTGGAGGTACATTATTTTTCCCATTCATGTTTTTTCACAAAGTACAATATTAGATATAGGTTTTTTTTTGTTTTTTTTTTTGCTTACTTATTTGTTTGTCTCCTTGTTCTACCCTTTATCAATTTGAGAAAAGTCTCTTTTATTCATAGTTACCTGAGAGTTTTATCATGAATAGATGTGGAAATTTGTGAAATTCTTTGATTTTTCTCCCATTGAGACAAATATGTTTTTTCTTTTACTTAGTTAATGTAATGAATTATAGTGATTGATCTATGAATGTTAAACCACATTGGCATTGCTTAGATGAATCCAAGCTTAACATAATGAATTACATTTCTTTACATATTTGTGCATGTGTGTTTGCTATATTCAATTTACTAATATTTTATTAAAGACTGTTCATTTCATGAAGGATATCTTTCCATACTTTTTATTTGTCTGTGACATTATTATAGTGTTAGCTTCATATAATGAGGTGGGAGAATGTTACATTCTCTATTTTAAGAAATAATTTGAGTATTATTGGTATCATTTTGTACTTAAATATTGATAAAATCAACAGAAAAGCTATCTGTATAATTTCTCATCTGATAGTACTGACATCTGTTTCATATTTCAGTCTGGTTCTAATGATTACTTTGACCCTTAAAAATATATTTTTTGGGACACCTGGGTGGCTCAGTAGGTTAAGGCCTCTGTCTTCGGCTCAGGTCATGATCCCAGGGTGCTGGGATGGGGTCCCACATCGGGCTCTCTGCTCAGCGGAGGAAGAGCCTGCTTCCTCCTCTCTTTCTCTCCGCCTGCCTCTCTGCCTACTTGTGATCTCTGTTTGTCAAATAAGTAAAAACAAAACCTTTTTTTAAAAAAGTGTATTTTTTTTATTGAGGTTCCATCTTCCTTGTGGTATTCTTGTGGAAGCTGTGTATCTTGTATAGCACAGTAGATACTGAAAATACCTAATAAATAGTTATGGACCTAGAAGTCGGCATATCTTTTTGTCTATTAGGAAAGGCTTTGAGTACACCTAATTTTTTGATGAACTGGATTTAAAGTTTGTTGTTCCTATACTTACCATTAGAGAACAACAATATTAATTTTTCTAGAGATTGCTGGAGTTTAAGGTGAGGGTTAGTTGGATATTTTTTCCCAGGGACTGCTGCTTCCATATGCTGAAGTATTCCTTTTGCATAAGGCACAGAGAGGATCTGTGTCATGATCTTACCCTGATAGGGTCTGACGTGTGAACGGGAATTCTGTGGATCTGATTAAGTTATATGTCAGTCACAGATAAACACTATGTTGGGAGGGCAGGCTTAGATGTAAGGTGATTCTGCCTGTCACCTGGTGTAGTTGTGAGTCTGGCACATATATCTCCCTACTCCCAGGGTTGAGTTTTTTTTTTTTTTTTTTAAGATTTTTATTTTATTTATTTGACAGACAGAGATCACAAGTAGGCAGAAAGGCTGGCAGTGAAAGAGGAAGGGAAGCAGGCTCTCTGCTGAGCAGAAAGCCTGATGCGGGGCTCCATCCCAGGACTCTGAGATCATGATCTGAGCCAAAAGCAGAGGCTTTAACCAACTGAGTCACCCAGGTGCGCCCCCCTTTTTTTCTGTTCTTTTCCCCCAGCTACAGTGAGATTATCATCAATATCCTAAGACTGACAGTGTTTTATCCCTTTCCTCTTATACACATTTTCCAGATGTATTCAGACATAATTGATATATGACATTGTGTAAATTTAAGGAGTACAAAGTATTGATTTTATACACATATCAAATGATCACTACATTTGAGTTATCTAGCACTTTCCTCACTTCACAAATTCACCATTTCTTTTTTGTGGTAGGGACATTTAAGATTTATTTTCTTAGCAACTTTCAATCATATAATATAGTATTATTAGCTGTATTATCTATCTGTAGCTATCTATATGTATATCCATTCATCCACAGATAGATATAGTTCATTTTCATACCTTGGCTATTAAAAAAATGCAATGGGCATGGGAGTGTAAATGTCTCTTCAATATCCTGATTTCATTTCCTTCATATATATAACCAGAAACAGGATAATGAAATCATATGTTAGTTCCATTTTTATTTTTTGTGGGAGTGCCTCAGAAATGCCTTCTATAATGGCTGTACCAATTTACATTCCTACAGTGTACACAGCTTCTCTTTTTTCCACATGCTTGCCAACTATTTTTCTTTTACCTTTTGGATGATAGCTATTTAAACAGGTGTGAGGTGATATCATTTGCGGTTTTTATTTACATTTTTCTGATGATTAGTGATGTTGAGTATCTTCTCATGTACCTGTTGGCCATTTGTATGTCTTCTTTGGAAAAATGTTTATTCAGCTCCTCTGCCTATTTATTAATCATTTGTATATATATATACACATATACATATATATATGCATGCTACATATATATATGCTATTCATACATATATATATTTGCTATTCAGTTCTATGAGATGATTTCCTTATGTATTTGTGATGTTAACCCCTTATCAGGTTAATGTTTTACAAATATTTTATCCCATTCATATACATAACAAGAGGAAAGCTAGAACGTTCATAAATGTACAGAAATTAAGTAGCACTCTTAAACAACCAATAGGTGAAGAAAGAATCAAAAGAAAAATTTATATAGATATTTAAACAACAACAAAAACCCAACACACTATTTTTCCCTCTTAGGACTTTAAATATGCACCTTCATTATCTTTGGACTTGCATTGTTTCTAATGGCAATCTGCAAACATTTTAATGTTTTCTTCCTTTATAGAATGAGGTTTTTTTTTGTGCCCTGCTTTTTTTTAAGATTTTCTATTTATCACTTTTCTTCAGCAACTGGACTATAATGCAACATATGGTGGTTTCCATGGATATAGTGGATATATCCATTATGATATATGCAATCATATGATTATATATGATTATATATCTATTGGATTAGGTATCTTTGAGTATTGTCTAGTTTCTTGATATTTTCCATATGTCATTGCCCTGCAAATTCCAACAGCTTGTGTCTCTGGCTTCCAATTGCTTCTTACTTCTGTGAAACAGCTGTGCCCCACTGGGATTCCCTCTCCCTGTGCCATGGTAGGAAGGGGACTCCAGAGAAAATATCTCCTCTCAGACATCATAGTTCTGTACTGTGTGTTGTCTAACTTGGGAAAAACTGTTATTTCACACATGTTGTTCAGTTTCCCCATTGTGTAGACAGGAGATCAAGTCTGGTACCACTTAACTCTCATAGGGCCAGAAGTGAGGCTTCTTTTGTCATTTTCATTTAAAATTTCATCTGTTAGCCACACATGTGTACCTTTACAAGTCTCTCTTCTGTGTATAACTATAAACTTGTGATGTGCACATAAAGCAAATTAAATCTAGTATTTAAAAGATTGATTTTAAATTAAGTTAAACTGTAGCACTGTGTTTTATATATCGTTTGGCTTGTATCTGGTAGTTTGTGTTGCTCAGAGATCCCATTAAATGATCCCCTTTCCCTGTCATACTACATGCCCAGTCTCCACTTGGTCCCATCTTTGCACATTGGGACCCCTCCACTAGAAGGTGTTCTTTCCTCAGTTTTAGTGGGAATATGAATTCCTACCCCAACATATGGCATTAAAATGACCTAGGCTGAAGTTGCCCCTTGTCCTCACTGACCCCAATTCCTTTAGGAGAAGCCTCAGTCTGACTTCTGTCATCTTTTGGTTGGCACTCAAGATCAGCATGAAGGGAAGAGATGGCTTATCCTCATGATGGACTGATGTGATGTGAGCAGGTTCAGGGGTGGTGTTGATATACACTGGTATATTAGACCAGTGTAGTTTCTGGCCCTGTGAAGGTTAGAGTCTAAAATACAGTTCACATGAATGAAAACTACTTTAATATCCTTTGTCAATAAAAATTTCCATTGTTTGGATTAGTAAATTTCATTTTCCCCTTTTAGAAATGTACTTGTGTATTAAAAGAGCAGTTGGTATAATCCTCAAAATCACCCAAAATATTGTGTTAGTGTATGCTCAAATAGGCCCTTAATAGTGACTTAACACATCATTGATTCTTAGAGCACATCCCTGGTGTATCCCTGGAAACAGAGATAAAACCATTAAATTACAAAACCTCAGAGGAATACAGACTAACTGCACCAAGGAATCCTGAGCACTTTCCAAGGACTACCATAAACTCCAAGAACCATTGTATCCATCATGCTTCTGCTCTGTGTCACCATCTTGTAAGTCACTTACACAGTGAAGCCATACTGATTTGGTAGTCTATCATCCACTCCCCAGAAGACCATTTGACTTTTTCCCACTGTTACCAATGTTACTTTAGAACAACCAGTTTTCTGTGAAGCCAATATAATTTCAATTTTTAATGGACAAGGAGTTTTTAATATTTACCACTTTGGGTCTAAAGTGATACAAACCCAATCACCATGGAGCAAAATTGTTTTATTTTTGTCTTTTGAACAGTTTAGCATGAATGTATAATGTACAGCTATCATCTAGCAGAGAGAAATAGGAGCAGTTCACCTTATTTTTGAGAAACAAAAATAAGGTGGCCTCTTTCTTTGATCCTGAAAACCAAATGTTTTCTTAAGGTGCTGCACAGAAGGCTAAAGCAAGAAACTAACAAGTTTATGGAGAAATATGGTGTTTTCTTGAAGAATAACTGTGTTTTTCAAGTTTTTCTCTACATTTTAACAATCACCCCCTGGTGGCTAATATATCTTCCCTTCTCCTAATGCTCTCCTGCACCTTTTCTTGTCCTTTTTCTCACTGAGTAGAACCAAACTGGCTGATGTCTGTATGTAAGAATTCTGCAACTGAGCAGAGTTTTCACATTAGGCATTTTTCATTTCAGAATACCATTCTTCAGTATTAGCTTGCCATTATCAGATTTCCTCTTCTCGTTTTGCTAAGGAAGACAAGCTGCAGTCATTGATGAAATTGATTGTCTCCCTCCCACCCTCACTCCCACCTTTCTCCCCTCCCTATCTTTATGTCATGACCTAAGTTAGGAAATGGATGGTACAATGCATTTATCGTTTTTAATCTCTCCTTGTTTATTTTAGAGTGAAATTATTTTCCAGGTAGTATTCAGGCAAGACTTCCTCCTCTTGTTGGATAATTTACAATATTTGTGAAGAGGATGCTAATTTTGCTGACCTGTTATCAGAGTTGTCTTTAGAGTTTTGTCAAACATCGGTTCCTATATTGTCTCCAGTCACTCACACAAGTCCATGCTCCATTATCCATTCTTCATGGATGCTTTTCTTGGGTGGATGATCAGTGAACCTAACAGCTTCTCTGAGATAAACATGTAACTTCAAAGGTATAGAGCAAGGAGAAAATGCAAGGTCTTGGGTACAGTATAGACAATCCCAGACTACTGTGATGTCTCCAAGCAGTCTGTTAATCTAAAATTTTCTTAGAAATAAAGGGTCAGAATGTCTTAAAGGTCAGTTCAGGAGTAGGTCATATCAAGAGCTCTTGGGTCATGTGTAATTCCATAGAACCTCCAGGTAACTGTTGAGTATCTAGTGAGGCAGATGTACTTTATCTGGCTATCCCATTTGATAAGAACTTAACATGGAACTCATCATGACTAACATTTAGAACAAGATTTAGGGAAAGGTCTAATACGATATTGTAATAAGATGTGACAGAAGACCAAATGAGAGAAAAAGGCAGAAAGCAAGGTTAACGGTGGAAAAATGGAAGGCAAGAAGTCCCCTGCCTTGTTCTGGCTCTAAAAATAAAGGCCTAGGGTGCCTGGGTGGCTCAGAGAGTTAAGTGACTGCCTTCCACTCAGGTCATGATCTTAGGGTCCTGAGATCAAGCTCCACATCTGGCTCCCTGCTCAGTGAGGAGCCGGATTCTCTCTTTCCCTCTGCCTTCTACTTGTGCTTGTTCTCTCTCTTTAGTGCTCTCTCTCTCTCTCTCAAATAAACAAATAAAATCTTTAAAAAATAAAGTAAAATAAAATAAATAAAAAAAATATAGGTCTCTGGATTCCTAACAAGGTCTGAAATAAATTTACATTAGAATATCATATTTAATATTGTTATGTAAAATGCTCCGTTTCATTAAAGCTTGGATTTTTTAAAAACAGAAATTATTTTGACAGAGACAAGTTGCAAAGTTTCCAGCCATTGATGAGGGGAGAGGCAGAATGCATTTAAATATTCAATATTTTTAAGGATATCAATTTCTCTCTTCTTTAATTATAGAGTTTTAATTACCAGTTTAAGTATGCCCTACTTACATTTTTTCTCCTTTTTTTTAAAAAAGATTTTGATTATTTATTTGACAGAGATTACAGGTAGGCAGAGAGGCAGTCAGCGGGGGCAGGGGGTAGGAGCAGGCTTCCTGCTGAGTAGCGAGCCCCATACGGGACTTGATCCCAGGACCTTGAGATCATGACCTGAGCTGAGGACAGAGGCTTAACCCACTGAGCCACCCAGGTGCATTTTTTTTTTCTCCTTCCTGATGTGGAAGAAAAGTCAGAAGATAACTATAAGAACTAAAGTTTGGAGAGAGCTGCTCTAAGTCAGGAACTTTGAGGTTTCTGACACCAAGCTATTCCAAAACCATGGAGCTGAAGTTACAGGAGGTATTTAGTACCTTGAGAGACTTCACAGCGAGTTTTAAAAAAAATATTGAGGAAGGAAGATTGGATAGGGGAGCACTGTAGCCAAAGCTTGGTCTTAAAGCTATATTAAGTGGTGACTGATAGACTAATAACAAGAATGTACTGAGTTCTTATTACCTGGCAATCTCTGTGTTCTTATATCCATTATTCATTGGCTTATCACTGACTCCAGGAAATGCATCTGTTATTGGCACCACTTTAGCAGATGAGAAAACAAAGTCTTTTGAGGGCAAGTAAAATTTTTAAGGTCACAGAGGTATGCATAGTGGGACTGACATTGGGAACCCAGGGACCATATTACTAACCACCGTGACAAGCTGTCTTTCATGACAAAAACTTGGAAAGAGAACAAGAGAGGATGCATTAGATTTGTTATATATAAATCTGTCTTTAAATCATACCATCTTAAAGAAAGTGCTGGCTTTGGATTCTTTAATATTTTATTTCAGATTTTTGAATCAATATTTGTGATATTAGTTTATAATTTTCCTTCTCTTCTATGTTTATGAGGCTTATATCAACATTATACCTGCTTCATAAATAATATAAATATTTACTTCATTTTTATTGGTTGGAACAATTTATTTAGGATTGGAACTATCAATTCTTTGAAGGTATGGTGGAATTCATCTATAAAAACATTGGGCCTGCTGCTTGTGTGTATGTGTTTGGAGGGGGGCAAAATAACTTTCTATATTTATTTTATTAAAATTAATCTGTTTAAACTTTCTCTGTTGGGATAATTTTGCAGAACCTGTAATTTCCTGAGAAATTATTTATTTCACTTTTGCTTTTGTAGTGATATACAAATAGTCAATTTTAAGATTTCCTCTGTCACTTTTATATATATATATACATACATATATATACATACATGCATATATATGTATGTATGTATACATACATACATATACATACACACACATACATAGACACGCACATATCCTTCTATTCTTTTTCAATGGTCAATGGTTTATTTGTTGATTGATTAATTAGAGCTGATTTCTTTCTGTTTTTGTTATATCATTTGTATCTGATTTTGTGCTCAAACCTCTTCTCTTTTAACTTATGTAGAAATTACTTTTTTGTCATTTTTCTAGATTTTTAATTTGAGAAAGTCCAAGAATGTGAGAAGAGACTGGGATTTGTTTCTGGTGTGAAAATCTTAGTAGAAGAAATGACTATAGGACTGATAAGTGTAAGAATGCCTAATACATAGATTATTTATTAAATAATTTATTTAGTTAGTTCATTAACTTGGTTATGTTGTAACCTTCTCAAATTCTCAGTAAAATTCTCTTCATATTGTGTTGTGTATTGGTGTTTTGGAAAGAACAAGTTAAATGCTACATTGCGGATATTAAGTTCCATATTCAGTATGTTAGAGAGTAGAGGGAAGCAAATAAATTAAAATGATAGGCATGGAGCACTGGGTGTGGTGCAAAAATAATGAATACTGTTATGCTGAAAATAAATAAAAAATAAATTTAAAAAAATGATAGGCAAATTGTAGAGAGGAAGCATTCTGAAGGAAGAAGAAACCAGAGAGGGAAAAAAATCATGGGAATTCACAAAAGTGTTGAGAGTTGAGTATTGGACTTTGCACAGTAATTAAGATAGAAGATGGCAGGATTTTTGCTTGATTTTTAAAAGTATTTGGTGACCTCATGGAGACACCTTGGTTACTAGGTTCTGCCTTGCACAAACCCTTCATTGTCTCCAAAATTGGAAGTATTATTTATATTTCTATATTTATGGCACTGAAATTAAGATTCCATAAAGAATCTAATCCTGGCAATCTTGCCACCAATTCCACATTGTCCTTAAAAACGTCTGAGCTATCTCCTGCCAACTACATGAGACCAAGGGACACTGTAAACTACTTCAGATATTGTAATTTATCAGGACTTCTTAGGAAATCCCATATAACTGGGAGTTTAACAGAGGCTCTTTGGTAATAGCAAACTAGAAAAGTACTGGTGTATTTTTCTTCCAATTACTCACATCTCAGTTCAGGTATTAAAAAAAGGGAAACTGAGTTCTACCTCTCTGAGCCTCTATGTAATTTTTCTACTTACCAGTGCCGTGTTTTATCCTTCTCACTATTAGTTCACATTAAATTATCCTATACCCCTGAGTGGTAAATAGAAATCAAGACCTGGACCATCAGAGGGGTTAATTGCACTTATCGTAACAAGCATCACCCACTGTACTCCCTGATGCTTCCTCTTGGTTCCAATTCTTAGGCATGAGTCATTCTAGAAGATTTTCCAAAGCCACTGCCAAAAAGTTAAGCAGGATAGTGCTTGGTTCCAAAAGCTTGATGATTCCCAATGCTTCCTGCAATAAATCATTGCTCAGTATCTCAATGAGCCTGCTACTATACAGGTCATCTCCATTTCTGACTACCTCAAGTCAAGCCATGGAACCCCTAAAACCCTCTGCCAAAGGAGCTCTTGATAGGCATTGCTCCACACCCATTTTCCTGGACCATCCATAATCCTCCCAAACACATTTTCATACTTATCCCTCTCCTGATTTGCAACCAAAACATATCCATCCCATCTCTGGATATACTCTCAAGGTCATTCCTTCCTTGTTGGTATGCACAGGAAAGTGTATTTACCCTGAATTCTACCTTAATTCCTAGTGATGTTTATCTAATGTCTAGGTATTGCAGTTGGTGAACAATTTTTCTTTAGCCACAAATCCAAGTTGACCTCAAATTTGTTCTTTCTTTTCACTAGGAATAATTTAGTTGCATTTTAGGAATAAAGTCTGTTTTATAAGAATCCAGAATCTCAAATTGTAGTTCTAGCTCAACCATTAATGTGGAGTGTGATTCTGATTGTCTTTAAAATGAACATTAAAACCTCATGGGGGAAACCTGGGTTGCTCAGTGCATTAACCCTCTACCTTTGGCTCAGGTCATGATCTCAGGGTCCTGGGATCGAGTCCCACATCAGGCTCTCTGCTCAGCAGGGAGCCTGCTTCCCCCTGTCTCTCTGCCAGCCTCTCTGTCTACTTGTGATCTCTTTCTGTCAAATAAATAAAACTCTAGTTAAAAAAAAAAACAAACTCATGGGTACCAACATCTGTTTCCTCTGTGCTATCTCCCCATCAGCAGGACATTCCATGTGATCCTCATGCTAAATGGCATTGTTCCTCCAAGAACTTAGACCCAGGATGAAGTCAAGGGTGATAGAGATGCAGGATGGGTGTGTCCTGGTCCTCTTTCTTCACTGTAACAGCTGTTCACACTAAGCCAGACAGAACCTCAGAGCAGTTGAAGTAAGACTAATAAGTCTACTCTGCTGCAGTGCCAGCAAATGCTAGGCAAAGGCTTACCCAGTGGAACACTGCACAGGACCAGCAGAGGTAGGGTGTGCTTGAATACACTATTCTAATGGGAGGAGCAAGTGGGTTCCTGTAGAAACTATGCTATGGTCCATTATTCACCACTCATCATCTTCCTTTATTAGTAGAGAAACACAGTCACTTCTGAGCAAGAATATATGAGGTTCTCCAGAGATTAAGATGCTGTAACCACAACACTGGCCAGATTTTCACTGTTGAAATCTTACTGATGCTTCAAGGCTGAGCTCAGGAAACTGGTCATGACTACTCATTGATTGCACCTTTCTTTGAATTCTTATATTGTTTATTCTATAATGCATTTATTTTCATATAAATTGTAGTCTGATTTTGGGTTATTTAAATGCTTGATGGATTAATTAATTTTGTTTCATTCTCTAGACCAGGACAGGTATCTTATGTTATCCCTTAGCACTCCTTTCTCTTCCCATACACATACCTCTTAGCAGAATGATAATGATTAGGCAATGTTTAGTGAGTGCATATTAAACTATGCTAAGTTGAATAATTGATTGTCCATTGTGACCACTGAGTAAAGTGGTGAGAAGGGGCATCCTTCTTGGGAAAATCAGTCAGCTCACTGGAACACTTCTCAGTGGAGGTGCTGTGGCCTCTAAACTTGATCATGTGAAAAAGACAGCACTGACCTTTGCTATTAAGGGGGTCTGGTCTTCAGTATGCCACAAAGGCTTCAATATGTCTCCTGTTTGACTGTTTTTTAAAAGTCCCCTGCCTATGCTGAGTGGGGAGTCAGTTTCTCCTGTCCCTATTGCTCTGCCCCTCCACACTGCTTGTGTGCTCTCTCTTTCTCTCTGTCAAATAAGTAAATAAATAAAATCTTAAAAATATAAAGCAACTTTGATGTTGTCAACATATTATTGGTACAAGGATAAACAATTTGATTAAAGAATAAAACAGTCAAAAAAGAGATGTGTGAGTACATGAGTACCTAATTTATGATAAAGATATCACTCAACATGGTGGAGGAAAGAATAGGCTTTTCAATACACAGTGCTAGTGATATGGGACACAGAGGCAGAAGAATAATTATTAAATTTTCTTACCTACTGACAAGCCCTTAAAACAGGCAGAGTGACCTCCACCTTAAGGCTTTGCTAAGGGCAAAGGACAATCCTAGCCTGACCAACCCCCTACCCCCAACCAGAATCCTGTAAGTTTACTTTAGCAATTCCTTTAGGAAACTTTATCTCTAAACCTCCAAGATAGTGTCGAGAATCATTCCCAAGCATATGGACCACTGAGATACATCTAAAGAGTCTCATGAGAAGGTTTTATTACTGGTAATGAATAAACTTTTCCCCAGAAATAGCTAGCCCCTCAAGATCCTAGAAACCTTGCTTCCAAAATTCCTTAGAGACTTACATCATCCCTAATCCCCTCCCCAACTTACTAGTATATAATAGACCACTCCTCACATCCCTGGGGCAGCAGCTCTTCCTGCCCATGGGTCCTGTCCCTGTGCTTTAATAAACCACCATTTTGCACCAAACATGTCTCAAGAATTCTTTCTTGGTCATCGGCTCTGGACCTCACCCCACCAAACTTCACCTATGTTCTAGAACTTCATCACTAGGACAATTAGTTTTACAACAGAAAGTCCTATATGTGGTCTGCAGTGACCTGGTGAAATAATTTGCCAAACAATGCTGAGATATGTTTAGAATACAGGAAATTTTCATAAGATGGGTCTCAAAGGATAGTGAGGTGCAACCTTGGCAGGTCTTACTTACAAGGCTAGGTGTCCCTAGAATCTTTAGAAAAAAGACCTGGGCTGTCCTTGCTGGGTTTTCTTCTCTAGTTTTTTGATTCTCAAGTTTGTCCCAGACAAGATTACTTCCAATTCTCATGAGGTTTTTTGTTTGTTTGTTTGTTTTCTCTTTCCATCTCAACCATTATGGTAGGTGTTTAGTGATATTTAATATGTTTTTCTCTGATGGCTAGAGAGTATACTTTCTATTGTCTATCAGCAATTGAGCATTTTCTTATGAAGAGCCTTCTCATGACTTTTGCCCATTTAAGGGTTGTCTGTGTTTCCTCTAATTAATATTCTAGATATGAGATTTCTTTCAGATATGAGTATTGCAGAGCTGGGTTATCTTTTCATACTCTTAATGGATAAACAGAAGTTATTAATTATAATATAATTTAAATTGACACATTTTTTGCTTGTTTTCTTTTTAAAAAAATCTTGTGTAGTCTTTGGGAAATCTTTCTCTATTTTAAGATCATGAAGATGTTCTCTTAATGAGGGAACAGAAGGCTGGCTGAGGACAAAGCAAAAGCTGACACCCAGCAAACTTCTCTCACCCCCACTCCTGGGTGGGACATATGTGACATTCTTTAGGACTCTCCCAACTGTCTTACTAGCTTGATAAAAAGAGCAGAAGGACCTTGGCAATGGCAAGGCCTCTGGTATCCAGTATCTTGTAGATCCTCTTTAGCATATGAAAGTTCTATTGAAAACTCCCTTTTCCTTACTTTCCCCCACTCCCATGGTATATAACCTACCACCTCTCACAACCCCAGGGCAGCAGCTCTTCCTGCCCATGGTCCCATCCCAGTGTCTTAATAAACCACCATTTTGCACTAAAACTGTCTCAAGAATTCTTTCTTGGTCATTGGCTCTGGATCTCACCCCACCAAACCTCATGTATACTCTAGAACTTCATCACTCTTATGTATGCCTCTTAAGTGCTTTATTGTCTGGTTTTCAGATTGAGTCTGCAATCTACTCAAAATGGGCATTTTGTTGTTGTCATGGTTTATGGTGAAAGGTAAGGATCAAGTTTATCTGACAGTATGGAGTTGTCTCCGACTTGCAGGCAAGGTCTCCACATAGATGTCTGATTGTAAAAGAATATTATTTTCTCTATTGTATTGAGTGATGCTTATATCATAAATTAAGTGATCATATACACACACATCTCATTCTTGATTCAATTTTTTTTCCATTGGTCAGAATATGTATCCTTACACCACCAATTTACTGCCTAAAAAAGTATTGCTTTACAATAGACCTGATCTACAAACGTTATTTGTTTTTGCTCTTTAAAATTACCTTGATTATTCTTTGTCCTTTGTATTTCCATATGTATTTTAGAAATGGCTTCTCAGTTTTACAACCACACATGCACACAAATGCTGGAGGTTTGAGTGGGATTGTATTGAATGTATAGATGACTATGGAATGATGGTCCTGGCTTTGTGCTTCCCTGTCTCATATAAACTTTAGAAAAACCAATTTAAAGCAAGAGCACTGTATTACATTTATTTATAGGCCCATTAGTATGGTAGGACTGTGAGGTCATTGAGACAAACAGACAAAACAAAAACAAAAACAAAACACAATATGTCTTTGAACCAGTGCATGCTGATTGTCATGTGGCTGCTGAAGGCACTGCTGGCTTCTAACTTTTTCTAACTTTTGTCCTTTTATTGCCTTCATTTGGGTATATGGAGATTGTATGGTTTCAATGGGAACACTGAATTTGACCCCCCAAAGCAGGCCTCCCCAAACGATTTCAGAACCCCCAATGGAAATATTTAATTGTTACCTTCAAGCCATTTAAAGGCAGTTTATGAAAAAGAAGAAAATCTCAGCCCAGGCGTCAAGGAACAAGGCATATTACAATTTTCTATAAGAGGGGCAGCAGAAAGAAACTTAACAGCCCATACATACTCTTTCTTGCAAATGACCTTCTGAGCTATACTCTCTGCTTTGCCAGATTGTTGCTTTTCCTCTGTTAGACTGCCAGGTTGCTTGGCCACAGAGATGAAGTGCATTTGGAGCATCATGCAGACCAAACAGGAGCTCATGGGAATGGATGTAGAGGAGGACCCTGTAGTCATACACCTTTATCCCTGAGGTCTTCCCCCTTGCAAGAGAGGTGACAAAATGCTCCAACAGTCAGATTCACCCTCCACTCTCACCTGTCTGCAGAAATTTCTCACAGTGAAAAATGATTTGCACAAGTTATCTCTGTAGGGCACACAGTGGGTGGGCCAGAAATAGACAAATCTAAGGCATAATATTTCCCCCCAACTTTAATCTATTATACATGCTGTACCACATACCTATCCTTCTATCTTCATATTCTATTCACCTATCAAGTTACTCTACTGTTGTTTTTCAAAACTAATTGTAGACACTGAGAAAATGGCCTTCTGGCAAGATAAAGTAGCAGGGATTGACTTTCCCTCCTGAGTAAAACAATGAAAAAGTGGACAAACATGAAATAAAGATTTTTAATACTCTACATAGAAGGCAGCATGGAATAATGACCTCTGGGATATATAAAACAAGGAGAAGAACTCTACAGTAGACCTGGTTACTATCCAAGGACGTTCTCAGGCTGCAATGCAAAATGACAGAAATCAGGCAGAGAGACTGGCTAAACCCCTGCATTGAGGAGATGGAGCTGCCAGTCTGGGGAGACCAAGACAGAGTTCACAGAAGTGAATGTTAGAGAGAATACAGATGTCCAGAGGTGAAACCCCAGAGATCTGCAAAGGGTCTACCTTGGGGACTTAGCTGAACACTACTCAGTGCATATGAGAAAACTATTCAAGATCACTAAAAGATCACCCCCAACCAAAACAAAAAGATAACAGTGTCCAAAACTCACAGAAAGCAAGGAATATTAATTAGTCTTACCAGTCAGACTAGAAAACTTCACTATTTATTCATAATGCATTGGGTACACAGAGGGGTCTTACCTCCATAGTTGGGAATACTCAGACCTACACTCAGAAATTATGCCATTCCACCCAACAAATTTTAAAAGTAAAGCCTAGAAAGAACAAAATGTGTTCAAGTAACTTGTAAGCCAGAACAAAGCTCAGATTATGTTTGGAATAGAAAACTAACACTCTAAAATATTAAATTCAATAAAATATTAAATTCAATAAAAATTACTGTGCATGAAAAAGCACTAATATTATCCATAATAATGAAAAAAAATGAAGACTGACCTGAAAGTGTAGTTATGGAAGTTTACCAGAAATAACAAAATAAAAAGGGCTAAGATTATTATGCAGATTTAAATCTTTGTCCTCCCATTGATAAAAGTTTCTAAAATTTAATTATCCTTCTTATCCTGAGAGATAGGACGATACCTTTACAAGTAGAGATTTCCCTTATAATTGTAAATTTTCGTTATGAAAGGGTAAATTTTACTCAGTTTTCAGAACATCTCCTATATCTGCTCTTTCTTAAAAATAAGAAGCTCAAGATAATCCTTAGTCAAAAAGACATATTTTGGAGGAGCAAATTCTGTTCACCTTCAACAGGAGGAAGACATGGATGTCTTCTCTCACTACACCTATTCAACATAATGCTGGAAGACTACATAATGAAATAAGACAAAAAATAAAAAATAAAAGAAAGAAAAGGGAAGGGAATTGGGAAGGAAGAAATAAAACTCTTCGTTCACGTTTGACATGATCATCTATACAGAAAATCATTAAGACTTGACAAAACATTCTAAGGATAAGCAATTATAGCAAGGTTTTGGGATAGAAGGTTAATATACAAAAGTCAACTGTTTCCCTATATACTAAGCATGAGCAACTGGGATTTGAAATTACAAACATCATTTACATTAATCAAAAAAATTAAATACTTAGGTATAAACATTTTATATATATTATATATGTAAAGTTATATATATCAAAAAATTAAATACTTAGGTATAAAGGTATATATTATATATGAACATTATATATGTGCATATATATGTACAATATTTTATTCTATTTGAATAAAACTATAAAATACTCATGAAAGAAATCAATGATCTCAATGAAGAGAAGATATTCAATATTCATTAATAGGAAGATTCAATATCGTTAAGATACCAGTTTTTCCTACTTTGATGTATAGCATCCATGCAATCTCAATTGTATTAATTTCTTAGAGCTGCAGTAACAAAGTACCATTCACTGGATGTTTTAAAACAACAGAAATTCAAAACAGTTCTGCAGGTTTAAAGTCTGAAATTGGAGTGTTGAAACGGTCATCCCTCCTCCAAAACCTACTTTAGAGGTGTATCCTTCCTTATCTCTTCCAGCTTCTTATAATCCTGAACATTCTTTGGTTTGTGGTTAAGAATCTGACTTTTGATTTTGGACAGTTTATGATCTTGGGGTCATGAGACCAAGCCCTAAGTCAGGCTCCATGTTGAACATTGAGCTTGCTTAAGATTCTCTCACTGTCTCTCTGACCTTCCCCTGCACAAACTCACTCTCCCTCTCTCTCTCAAAAAGGAAGAGGAGGAGGAGAAGGAAGGGGAGGGGAAGAAGGAGGGGGAGGTAGAATGGGAGAGGAAGGAAGAGGAAGAGAAAGGCTAAAACTCAAAACACTGACAACATCAAATGCTGGCGAGAATGTAGAGCAACAATCTCATGTACTCCTGGTAGGAACACAAAATGGTATGGAAGGTAGTGTCCTACAAAACTAAAGGTTTTACCATTTGATCCAGGAATCATGTTCCTAGGTATATATTTAAATGAGTTGAAAACTTATGTCCACACAAAATCCTGCACAAAAATGTTTATAGCAGCTTCATTTGTAATTGCCAGAAGCTATAAGCAACCTAGATGTCTGTCAACAAGTTAATAAATAAACTGTGTTAAATCTATACAACAGAATGTCAGTAATAGAGATATAAAGAGAAATGAGCAATCAAGTTTTGAAATGACATGGAAGAAACTTAAAAACATATTACTAATGAAAAGAAGCCAATCTGATAATCTATGTACCATATGATTCCCACTATATGACATTCTGGAAAAGAAAAAACTACAGAGATCATAAAATCAGTGCTTTCTAGGGGTTCAGGGCAATGTGGGGGCAGGGATAAATAAGTGAGAACACAAGGAAAGAAATGAAATTCTCTGTGTTACTATAGTGCTGGATACATGATATGCCTTTATCAAAAGCACATTATGTACAATGCAAAGACTGAACCCTAATGTAAACTACTGATTTTAGTTAGTAATACTGTATCAATATTGATCCATCAATTGTAACTACTATACTACACAGTGCAAAATGTTATTAATAACATCTGTATGGGGAACATATAGAGAAACTTTCTAATTTATACATTTTTTAACAAACCAAAAATTCCCTAAAAATATCTATTGAAATATTTTAATTAATTATATGGAATTCAACTATAGGTACTAACAGAAATCAAATTGGTATTTGTTGGAGGAGGGGTAGTAGAGTAAGCAGGGGTATGATTTAGTGATACCTTATAAATGTAGAATTACATAAAAATTATCAAATTCTGTAATTTAAATGTGAGATTTATTGTATGTAAAATATACCTCAATAATCTCTTGGAAATATTAAAAACATTAGTACACTGCTCATTAAACACTTATTCATCCTTATTTATTAGAGTTCAAAATTATTTATTTATTTTTGTTTTGAAATAAAAGTAACATAAAAACATAAAATGAAATATTAAAAACCTTAAATGAACAGATACATGAAAAAAATGTTCAAGATCACTTGGCATCAAGGAAATACAAATCAAAAAACACAATTAAATACTACCTCACACTGGTCAGAATAACTAAAATTAACAAGTCAGACATCAACAGATGTTGGTGAGGATTTAGAGAAAGGGGAACCCTCTTACACTGCTGGTGGGAATGCAAGTTGGTACAGCCATTCTGGAAAACAGAATGGAAGTTCCTCAAAAAGTTAATGATAGAGTTACCCTAAGACCCAGTGATTGCGTTACTAGGTAATTATCCAAAGGTACAAAAATAGTGATTCAAAGAAATACATGCATCCCAATATTAGTAGCAGCATTATCTATAATAGCCAAGTTATGGAAAGAGCCCAGATGTCCATCAACAGATGAATGGGGTGTCAGGGTGGCTCAGTTGGGTGAATGCCTCCAGCTCAAGTCATGATCCTGGGTTCCTGGGATGGAGTCTGCATCAGGCTTCCTGCTCAGCAGAGAGTCTACTTCTCCTTCTAACCCTCTCCTCTCTCATCCACTCTCTTTCAAATAAATAAATAAAATCTTAAAAAAATATATATATATGAATGGACAAAGAAGATATGATATAGGAGCACCTGGGTGGCCTCGTCAGTTGAGTGTCTGACTCTTAGTTTTGGCTCAGATCATGATCTCAAAGTCATGGGATTGAGCCCTGTGTTGAGCTCTGCACTTAGCATGGAGTCTGCCTCAGATTCTCTCTTTTTCTCTCACACTCTCTTTTTGTATGTGTTCCTGTCTCTCCAAATAAATAAAAATCTTAAAAAAAAAAGATGTGGTATATATACACAATGCAGTGTTAGTCATCAAAAAAAAAAATGAAATCTTTTTCATGTGTATTTTGGTCATTTGTTAGTCTTCTGTGGAGAAAAGTCTGTTCTCCAGACTGCCCATTTCTTGACTGGATTTTTTGGGTTTTGCTGTTGAGTTTGGTACGTTCTTTATAGATTTCGGATACTAGCCCTTTTTCTGATATGTCATTTGTGAATATATTCTCCCATTCTGTAGGTTGCCTCTTAGTTTTATTGATTCATTCTCTTGCTTTGCACAAGGTTTTTATCCTGATGAAATCCCAATGGTTCATTTTTGTTTTCATTTGCTAGATGTGTGTCTAGCAAGAAGTTGCTGTGGCTGAGATCAAAGAGGTTGCTGCTTCTGCTCTCCTCTAGGATTTTGATGGATTCTTGTCTCACCTTTAGGTCTTTCATCCATTTTGAGTTTATTTTTGTGTATGGTGTAAGAAAGTGGTTCAGTTTTGTTCTTCTGTGTGTGGCTGTCCAATTTTTCCAACACCATTTGTTGAAGAGACTGTCTTTTTTATATTAGATATTCTTTCTTGCTTTGTCAACAATTAGTTGAGAATAGAGTTGAAGGTCTATTTCTAGATTCTCTATTCTGTTCCATTCATCTTTGTGTCTGTTTTTGTGCCAGAACCATACTGTCTTAATGATTAGAGCTTTGTAGTACAGCTTAAAGTCCAAATTTTTTTCTAGAAATTCATATCATCATTAATGTATATTATTATATATTAATATATATTATTTTGTATTAAGTATCTTTTACTTACTTTAATGTGTTGGTTTTTGGAGGGATTCATGATGCTGTTGTTTTTTAAGATTTTATTTATTTGACAGAGAGAGAGATCACAAGTAGGCAGAGAGGCAGGCAGAGAGAAAGGGAAACAGGTGCACTGATGAGCAGAGAGCCCAATGCAGGGCTTGATCCCAGGACCCTGAGACCATGATCTGAGCCGAAGGCAGAGGCTTAACCCACTGAACCACCCAGATGCCCCCATGATGTTGTATAAACATTAGTTAATTCCTACTGATTGTAGAATAGCATTCCAGTAGCCAGATATACTTGTGTTTGTTTATTGATTTTTCTAATGATAGAAACCTGGGCTTTTCCCAGGTTTTGACTATTCCGAATAAATATACTATTAATAGTCTTTAGCATTTTTTTTTTCACCAATACATACTTTTAGGTCACAAGAAGTAGGTAGAACCTTTTTTAAAGAACCATTTTAGGGCACCTGGGTGGCTCAGTGGGTTAAGCCGCTGCCTTCGGCTCAGGTCATGATCTCAGGGTCCTGGGATCGAGTCCCTCATCAGGCTCTATGCTCAGCAGGAAGCCTGCTTCCTCCTCTCTCTGCCTGCCTCTCTGCCTACTTGTGATCTCTGTCAAATAAATAAATAAAATCTTCAAAAAAAAAAGAAACATTTTATATTCCATCAACAATGGTTGAGAGCTCCAGTTGTTCTGCATCCTCACAAACATTTGGTGACTTATGGTATCTCATTTTAACATAACTGTCCATTTCAGCATCTACTTCACCAATACCCTGCATATCAGTTTCAACACAATACCTAGCCCATAGAGGGAAATTAGCAAAAAAGCTGTCCTTCAGGAAGTGGAAAGGTAATGTCTTTTACTGTGTGGTTTTCATGTAATCACTCTGAGTCATGGGCCCCTTTCTTCTTTTCTGTTTCCAAAATGCATTCTAAGTTCACTGAGATATCCTTGCTGATTCTCTCTTAAATTCTTCTCTCCATGCTCAAGAGAATATATATTTTTTAATTAAAAAATTTTTATAAACATACAATGTATTATTATCCCCAGGGGTACAGATGTGTGAATTGCCAGGTTTACACACTTCACAGCACTCACCATAGCACATACCCTCGCCAATGTCCATAACCCCACCACCCACTCCTGACCCCCGTACGCCCAGCAACCCCCTGTTTTGTGAAATTAAAAGTCTCTTATGGCTTGTATCCCTCCCGATCTTGTCTTGTTTCATTTATTCTTTTCCTACCCCCAACCCACCCATGTTGAATCTCCATTTCCTCATTTCAGGGAGAGACTATAATAGTTGTCTTTCTCCTATTGACTTATTTCACTCAGCATAATACCCTCTAGTTCCATCCATCTCATTGCAAAAGGAAAGATTTTATTTCTTTTCATGGCTGCATAGTATTCCATTGCGCATATATACACCACTTCTTCTTTATCCATTCATCTGTTGATATGGAAAGAACATCTAAGTTCTTTCCATAGTTTGGCTATTGTGGACATTGCTGCTATAAACATTCGGGTGCATGTGCCCCTTTGCATCACTATGTTTGTATCTTTAGGGTAAATACCCAGTAGTGCAATTGCTAGGGTAGCTCTATTTTCAACTTTTTGAGGAATCTCCATGCTGTTTTCCAGACTGGTTGCACCAGCTTGCATTCCCACCAACAGCGTAGGAGGGTTCCCCTCTCTCTGCATCCTCGCCAGCATCTGTCATTTCCTGACTTTTTAATTTTAGCCATTCTGACTGGTGTGAGGTAACATCTCATTGTAGTTTTGATTTGTATTTCCATGATGCCGAGTGATATGGAGGCCTTTTTCATGTGTCTGTTGGCCATCTGGATGTATTATTTGCAGAAATGTCTGTTCATGTCCTCTGTCCATTTCTTGACTGGATTATTTGTTCTTTGGGTGTTGAGTTTGCTAAGCTCTTTATTGATTTGGATACTAGCCTTTTGTCTGATATGTTGTTTGCAAATATCTTCTCCTATTCTGTCAGTTGTCTTTTGGTGTTGTTCACTGTTTCCTTTGCTGTGCAAAAGCTTTTTATCTTGATGAAATGCCAATTTTTGCCCTTGCTTCCCTTGCCTTTGGCGATGTTCCTAGGAAGAAGTTGCTGCAGCTGATATCGAAGAGGGGGCTGCCTGTGTCCTCCTCAAGGATTTTGATGGATTCCTTTCTCACATTGAGGGCCTTTAGCCACTTTGAATCTATTTTTGTGTGTTGTGTAAGGAAATGGTCCAGTTTCATTTTTCTGCATGTGACTGTCCAATTTTCCCAACACCACATATTGAAGAGGCTGTCTTTTTTCCATTGGACATTCTTTCCTGCTCTGTTGAATATTAGTTGACCATAGAGTTGAGGGTCTATTTCTGGGCTCTCTATTCTCTTCCATTGATCTATGTATCTGTTGTTGTGCCAGTATCATACTATCTTGATGATGACAGCTTTGTAATAGTTTGAAGTCTGGAGCTGTGATGTCACCAACTTTGGCTTTCTTTTTCAATATTCCTTTGGCTATTCGAGGTCTTTTTTGGTTCCATATAAATTTTAGGATTATTTGTTCCATTTCTTTGAAAAAAAAAAGGATGGAATTTTGATAGGGATTACATTAAATATGTAATTTGCTTTAGGTAGCATAGACATTTTCACAATATTTATTCTTCCAATCCAGGAGCATGGAACATTTTTCCAGTTTTTTGTGTTTTCCTCAATTTCTTTCATGAGTACTTACAGTTTTCTGAGTATAGATTCTTTGCCTCTTTGGTTAGGTTTATTCCTAAGTATCTTATGGTTTTGGATGCAATTGTAAATGGGACTGACTCCTTAATTTCTCTTTCTTCTGTCTTGTTCTTGGTGTAAAGAAATGCAACTGATTTCTGTGCATTGACTTTATATCCTGACACTTTACTTAATTCCTGTACAAGTTCTAGCAGTTATGGAGGGGAGTCTTTTGCGTTTTCCACATATATTATCATATCATCTGCGAAGAGTGATAGTTTGATTTTTTCTTTGCCAATTTGGATGCCTTTATTTCCTTTTGTTTTCTGATTGCTGAGGCTAGGACTTCTAGTACTATGTTGAGTAGCAGTGGTGATAATGGACATCCCTGACCTGTTCTTGACCTTAGCAGAAAAGCTTTCAGTTTTTCTCCACTGAGAATGATATTTGAGGTGGGTTTTTCATAGATGGCTTTGATGATATTGAGGTATGTGCCCTCTATCCCTACACTTTGAAGAATTTTGATCAGGATGGAATGCTGTACTTTGTCAAATGCTTTTTCAGCATCTATTGAGAGTATTATGTGGTTCTTGTTGTTTCTTTTATTAATGTATTGTATCACATTGATTGATTTGCAGACGTTGAACTAATTTTGCAGCCCTGGAATAAATCCCACTTCGTCATGCTGAGTAATCTGTTTAATGTACTGTTGGATCCTATTGGCTAGTATTTTGGTGAGAATTTTCACATCTATGTTCATCAAGGATATTGATCTGTAATTCTATTTTTTGATGGGATCCTTGTCTGGTTTTGGGATCAAGGTGATGCTGGCCTCATAAAATGAGTTGAGAAGTTTTCCTTCCATTTCTATTTTTTGGAACAATTTTGGGAGAATAGGAATTAATTCTTCTTTAAATGTTTGGTAGACACATTTCTTGCCCTGGCCCTGGGCTTTTGTTTGTTTGGAGGCTCTTAATGACTGTTTCCAACTCCTTACTGGTTATGGGTCTGTTCAGGTTTTCTATTTCTTCCTGGTTCAGTTGTGGTAGTTTATATGTCTCTAAGAATGCATCCATTTTTTCCAGATTGTCAAATTTGTTGGCGTAGTGTTGCTCATAGTATGTTCTTATAATTGTTTATATTTCTTTGGTGTTAGTTATGATCTCTCCTTTTTCATTCATGATTTTATTTATTTGGGTCCTTTCTCTTTTCTTTTGGATAAGTCTTGCCAGGGGTTTATCAATCTTATTGATTCTTTCAAAGAACCAGCTCTAACTTTTATTGATCTGTTCTACTGTTTTTTTTGTGTTTTTATTTTGTTTGTTTTGTTTTGTTTCTATTTCATTGATTTCTGCTGATTATTATTTCTCTTCTTCTGCTGGGTTTAGGCTTTCTTTGTTGTTCTCACTCCAGCTCCTTTAGGTGTAAGGTTACGTTGTGTACTTGAGACCTTTCTTGTTTCTTGAGAAAGGCTTGTATTTGTATATATTTTCCTCTCAGGACTGCCTTTGCTGTGTCCCACAGATTTTGAACCATTGTGTTTTCATTATCATTTGTTTCCATGATTTTTAAAATTCTTCTTTAATTTCCTGGTTGACCCATTCATTCTTTAGATGAATGCTCTTTATCCTCCATGTATTTGAGTTCATTCCAACTTTCCCCTGGTGATTGAGTTCTAGCTTCAGAGCATTATGGTCTGAAAATATGCAGGTAATGATCCCATTCTTTTGATACCAGTTGGGACCTGATTTGTGAGGCAGGATGTGTTCTATTCTGGAGAATGTTCGATGTGCAGTAGAGAAGAATATGTATTCTGTTGCTTTGGGATGGAATGTTCTGAATATATCTATGATGTCCATCTGGCCCAGTTTGTCATTTAAGGCCTTCACTTCCTTGTTGATCTTTTGCTTAGATGCTCTGTCCATTTCAGTGAGGGGAGTGTTAAATTCCCCTGCTACTAATGTGTTATTTTTGATGTGTTTCTTTGATTTTGTTATTAATTGGCTTATATAGTTGGCTGCTCCCATGTTAGGGGCATAGATATTTAAAATTGTTAGATCTTCCTGTTGGACAGATACTTTGAGTATGATATAGTGTCTTTCCTCACCTATTATAGTCTTTGGCTTAAAATCTAATTTATCTGATATAAGGATTGCCACCCCAGCTTTCTTCTGAAGTCCATTAACATGGGAAATTGTTTCCATCCCCTCACTTTAAGTCTGTAGGTGTCTTCGGGTCTAAAATGAGTTTCTTGTGGGCAGCATATTGATGGGTTTTGTTTTTTATCCATTCTGATGCCCTGTGTCTTTTGATTGGGGCATTTAGCACATTTACATTCAGGGTAACTATTGAGAGATATGAATTTAGTGCCATTGTATTGTCTGTAAGGTGACTATTACTGTATATTGTCTCTCTTCCTTTCTGATCTACCACTTGTAGGCTCTCTCTTTGCTTAGAGGACCCCTTTCAATATTTCCTGTAGAGCTGGTTAGGTGTTTGCAAATTCTTTCAGTTTTTGTTTGTCCTGGAATTTTTTTTTTTTTTTTATCTCTCCTTCTATTTTCAATGATAGCCTAGCTGGATATAGTATTCTTGGCTGCATGCTTTTCTTGTTTGTGCTCTGAATATATCATGCCAGTTCTTTCTGGCCTGCTAGGTCTCTATGGATAAGTCCGCCACCAATCTAATATTTTTACCATTGTATGTTACAGAGTTCTTGTCCCAGGCTGCTTTCAGGATTTTCTCTTTGTTGCTAAGACTTGTAAATTTTACTATTAATGATGGGGTGTGGACATATTCTTATTGATTCTCTGCACTTTCTGGATTTTGATGCTAGTTCCCTTTGTCATATTAGGGACATTTCTCTACAATAATTCTCTCTAATATACCTTATGCTCCCTTCTACCCCATCTCTCTTTCTTCTTCTGGAATCCCAATTATTCTTATGTTGTTTCATCTTGTGGTGTCACTTATCTCACAAATTATCCTCTCGTGGTCCAGTATTTGTTTGTCTCTCTTTTGCTCAGCTTCTTTATTCTCTGCTGTTTGGTCTTCTATATCACTAATTCTTTCTTCTACCTCATTTATCCTCACAGTAAGAGCCTCCATTTTTATTGTACCTCATTAATAGCTTTTTTAATATCAACTTAGTTAGTTTTTAGTTCTTTTATTTCTCCAGAAAGGGATTTTATTTCTCTGGACAGGGTTTCTCTAATATCTTCCATGCCTTTTTTGAGCCCATCTAGAACCTTGAGAATTGTCTTTCTGAACTCTAGATCTGACATATTACCAATGTCCGTATTGATTAGGTCCCTAGCCTTTGGTTCTGCCTCTTGTTCTTTTTTTTTGTGGTGAGTTTTTCCACCTTGTCATTTTGTCCAGATAAGAATATATGAAGGAGCAAATAAAATACAAAAATACAAAAACGGTGGCAAAGACCCCAGGGAAATGTGCTTTAGCCACATCAGAAGAGACCCCAAATTGTGGGGGCGGGGAGAAAGGGGATAAAAAAAAGTTCAGGAAAAAAAATATTAAAAAGGAAATAAATAAAGGAAAAATTTAAAAAAGGAAAAAAGATATATATCTTTTTTCCTTATATTTTTCCTTATATATTTCCATATATATATATGTTTTTATATATATATATATATATATATATATATATATATATATACACACATTTATTTATTTATTTTAGACTGGTGACTAGAACAGGCTCACCCACTTAATTTTGGGAGTATTTTGGTCTCTTAGAAGAAACTATCTCCCAAAATTTTAAAGAATGAAAAACATATATAGTGTAAACACAATGAAGCGATGGAATATGCCTATAAAGATGAAAAAAAGGGGCGCCTGGGTGGCTCAGTGGATTAAAGCCTCTGTCTTCAGCTCAGGTCATGATTCTAAGGGTCCTGGGATCGAGCCCCGCATTGGGCTCTCTGCTCCACAGGGAGCCTGCTTCCCCCTCTCTCTCTGCCTACTTGTGATCTCTGTCTGTCAAATAAATAAATAAAATATTTAAAATAAAAAGATGAAAAAAAGATTTTTTTTTTAATTTCTAAAAAACGAGTTGATAAAGTTGGTTGGGAGAATAAAGAAAAAGAAAGTGGAAAGAATTTGCTCAGGCTGTAAACTAGAACAAGCCCAGAGCTAGATTTAGGTATATTTTGATCTATTAGAACAAATTGTACCCCAAATTTTTTAGAAGAAAAAACCCTATGTGTACACAGAAAACAAAGTTAGATACAATGAAGGATAAAATATGACTATAATAATGAAGATTCAGAAAAGATTATTTTTTTTATGAAAGATATTATTAAGATAAACTAGTTTAAAAATGTTAAAAGAATAAAGGGTAAAAGTTAAAAAAATTAGCAGAAGAAAACAAAATGAAGTTTAAAAAATTAATTAACTGCAAGACTAAAGAATCATGGGGAGAAAGCCATGAATTCCATGCTTTGCTTTCTCCTCCGGAATTCTGCTGTTCTCCTTGGTAAGTAAACTTGGTCTTGGCTGGGTTTCTTATTGCTCTTCTGGGGGGAGGGGCCTGTTGTAATGATTCTCAAGTGTCTTTGCCCGAAGCAGAATTGCACCACCCTTACCAGGGGCCATGCTAAGTATTCCACTGGGGTTCGCTTTTGAGAGCTTTTGTTCCTGAACGCTTTCCGTAGAGTTCTGGAGGACAGGAATGAAAATGGCGGCCTCCCTATCCCTGGCCTGGAGGAGCCAAGAGCTTGGGGTCCCACTCCTCAGTATGCCCTCAGAGAAAAGCACTCAATCATTCCCATCTCCCTGGCCTCCATCTGTGCTCCGAGCTCACCCAGCCTGTGACCAAGCATCTCTGGCACACAGCTCCACCTGGAGTCTCCAAACCCTGCAGATTCCTGAACACTTCCAAGGCGTGACTCCCCAGGTCTTGTGGGGACCCCACTCACAGAGCAGGACCTGTTCCACAGATTACAGTTCAAGGTAACCCCGAGCTGAGAGCTTACTCCTTGGCTCTGTGTCTGTAGCAGGCTTCCCTGATCTAATACCTGTGAGCTGTGGGACACTCAGATGCTCAGATCCTTCTGTGATTCCATGGGACCTGGGACCATGCTGACCCTGCATGGGCTTCACCCCGGTTTAGCCTCTGGAGCAATGTCCCTCAGTGGAGCAGACTTTTAAAAGTCCTGATTTTAGGGTAAATACCCAGTAGTGCAATTGCTGGGTCATAGGGCAGTTCTATTTTCAACATTTTGAGGAACCTCCATGCTGTTTTCCAGAGTGGCTGCACCAGCTTGCATTCCCACCAACAGTGTAGGAGGGTTCCCCTTTCTCCGCATCCTCGCCAGCATCTGTCATTTCCTGACTTGTTGATTTTAGCCATTCTGACTGGTGTGAGGTGATATCTCATTGTGGTTTTGATTTGTATTTCCCTGATGCCGAGTGATATGGAGCACTTTTTCATGTGTCTGTTGGCCATCTGGATGTCTTCTTTGCAGAAATGTCTATTCATGTCCTCTGCCCATTTCTTGATTGGATTATTTGTTCTTTGGGTGTTGAGTTTGCTAAGTTCTTTATAGATTCTGGACACTAGTCTTTTATCTGATATGTTGTTTGCAAATATCTTCTCCCATTCTGTCAGTTGTGTTTTGATTTTGTTAACTGTTTCCTTTGCTGTGCAAAAGCTTTTGATCTTGATGAAATCCCAATAGTTCATTTTTGCCCTTGCTTCCCTTGCCTTTGGCGATGTTCCTAGGAAGATGTTGCTGGGGCTGAGGTCGAAGAGGTTGCTGCCTGTGTTCTCCTAAAGGATTTTGATGGATTCCTTTCGCACATTGAGGTCCTTCATCCATTTTGAGTCTATTTTCGTGTGTGGTGTAAGGAAATGGTCCAATTTCATTTTTCTGCATGTGGCTGTCCAATTTGTCCAGCACCATTTATTGAAGAGGCTGTCTTTTTTCCATTGGACATTCTTTCCTGCTTTGTCGAAGATTAGTTGACCATAGAGTTGAGGGTCTATTTCTGGGCTCTCTATTCTGTTCCATTGATCTATGTGTCTGTTTTTGTGCCAGGACCATGCTGTCTTGATGATGACAGCGTAATAGAGCTTGAAGTCCGGAAACGTAGTGATCCAAAGGGGCACGTGCACCCGAATGTTTATAGCAGCAATGTCCACAATAGCCAAACTATGGAAAGAACCTAGATGTCCATCAACAGATGAATGGATCAAGAAGATGTGGTATCTATACACAATGGAATACTATGCAGCCATCAAAAGAAATGAAATCTTGCCATTTGTGACAACATGGATGGAACTAGAGCGTATCATGCTTAGTGAAATAAGTCAAGCAGAAAAAGACAACTATCATATGATCTCCCTGATATGAGGAAGTGGTGATGCAACATGGGGACTTAAGTGGGTAGAAGAGGAATCAATGAAACAAGATGGGATTGGGAGGGAGACAAACCATAAGTGACTCTTAATCTCACAAAACAAACTGAGGGTTGCTGGGGGGAGGGGGTTTGGGAGAAGGGGGTGGGATTATGGACATTGGGGAGGGTATGTGCTTTGGTGAGTGCTGTGAAGTGTGTAAACCTGGTGATTCACAGACCTGTACCCCTGGGGATAAAAATATATGTTTATAAAAAATTAAAAATTTAAAAAAAAAAAGTCCTGATTTTGTGCTCTGTTGCTCTGCTGCTTGCTGGGAGCTGGCCCCTCCCCCTGTGGTCTATCTTCCTGTTGCTTTGGATTCACTCTGCTCTGGTCCTACCTTTCAGAAAGTGGTCAATTTTCTGTTTCTAGAATTATTGCTCTTCTTCTCTTCAGTCTTCTGTTGGATTTGTTGGTGTTCACAATGGTTTGATAAGCTATCTAGCTATTCTCCTGCTACCTGATGTCCTCTCAGCCTGATACTTCTCCATCATCTTGACTTCTCCCTTGGGGCATATTTAACTGCATGACTATAATTGTTGTGAACCCCTAATATACATGTGATGACTGGTCACTAGGAACATTTGAATATTGTAACAAATAATTAATAATTTTAATAGGTGGGTCTGTTCTCCAGAGACTCTTTCTTATTAAAGAGAACTGTGTCATATTCCAGTAAATTTTAAAGAAAAGTGTTATGTTTGCTTCCCTTTGAAAGCAATTTGCATCCTTTGGGTACTCTGTAACAATATAGTATTATTCCTCTTCAAGTTTTCTTTATTGTTTTTGTCTTATTATGGTGGCATTGTGATGGTACTCATTTGGCCACCTCTGCTTCATCCAGCATAGACAAGTAGGAAGTTCCTCGTCAGAATGGTACCACTTTTAAGGGTTGTTAGAGGCCTCTATGGGACTGATGAGGCCACAGAGGTGACTAAGGAGTCAGCACAACCCACAAAAGGGCATATTATTGCCCAGTAGGAAAGCACAAGAACAGTGCCCAACAAGTGTGCCTCTGATAATGATGATAAACATAATGTCATTGTCCATACATCACATACGTCAACCAGAGGTTGGAGTTAGAGACCCAGGTTACAGTCCTAGTTTTGATGCTATGAACTTGTTTCTTTATCTAAAAACTGTCTTCGGAAGTAGTTGTTTCTCAGGATTCCTGGGTCGCTCAGTCAGTTAAGTGTCAGCCTTCAGCTCAGGTCATGATTTCAGGATCCTGGGATTAAGTCTTGCATCAAGCTCCTTGCTCAGCAAGGAGCCTGCTTCTTCTTCTGACTGCTGCTCCACCTTCTGGGGCTTGCTCTCTCTCTCTCTCTTTCCAACAAGTAAATAAATAAAAATCTTAAAAAAGAAAAAAGAAAAAAGAAAAAAAATAATTTTTCATCCGGATTAGCATGTGACTTAACAAAATAACTTATATTAAGTGACTGACAAGATCTCTGACACATTATGGTCAGTTTATATATGTTAGCTTTCCAAAGTCTCCTTGGAAACAACCCATCCATTTTTTTTTTTTAATACCATTCTCAGGAGGTGTAAGTATAGATCTGTTAGTATTCAGTGTCAAGAGAAACCAGTGTCTTGCCCCATGACTCTCTTTGTTCCTAAAATGTATGTATGATTCTGAAAGCAATGATAAGAAGGATGCATTAATACTTTCTCAAAGCCTATGGCTTTATCTTTCATGATGGCACATGTGGATTTCTGAAAGAGTGAAAACAGTAGGTGAAGGAACTTTAACAAATGCCAGGGCATGCTTCATGGCACTGTCTGAGGCCCCTAACTAACTAGCACTAAAGCATAAACTTCCACACCTGTCTTCAGATGGACAGGCTTTGTGATACAATTATACTTCAAATCCATATTGGGTTGGGCTGAGGTTAGACTTTCTTTTAAGAACTTATTTTTTAGTGCAATTTTAGTTTAACAACAAAATTGGAGGAAGATTCAAAGATTTCTCATATACCCTGTGTCTTTACAAATGAAAAGCACCCCCCTCATTATCAATATCGTGCATCAGAGTGCTGCTCTTTTTTTTTTTTTTTCAGCCAAGTTCGAACATATATTAACACATCATAATCACCCTAAGTCCATAATTTACCTTGGGGCTCACTCTTGGTGTTATACATTCTGTGGCTTTGGACAAATTTATAATGTATTTGTTTAACATTATGGTGTCATATAGAATATTTTTACTACATTGAAAATCCTCTATTCTCCATTTATTCATTCCTCCCCTTCTTCACTCAAACCCTGACAACCACTGATCTTTTTAATTGTCTCCAGAGTTTTGCTTTTGCAGAATTTCATATAGTTGGAATCATACAATATTGTATACATATGTATACAATCATACAGAAACCTTTTCAGATAGGCTTCTTTTACTCAGTAATAGCTCATTTCTTGATATCTCTTTTTTTTTCTATTTTGTTTAGCTATTTAATATTTTCATGCAGATAATGTTGTCTGATTACATTTTATACCCAATGTATATATTGGGGGTTGATCAACTTTTAGTTATTTCATTATATTTTTATTTGGTTAATAAAGTCCTTTGATTTATTTCTTTATGTTTCCATTTGGCCAGGGCCTTATAACCCTGAGTAGCCAGGGAATGAATTAACAAAGGTTCCTCTGAGAGTTATACTGTTAAAACCCTAGTGATAAATCATTTTTTTCTTTTTTTTTTTTTTTTTTTTTTTTAGTTTAGTGCATTGTCTGGATGTACCACAATTTGTTTACCTACTGAGGGACATCTTGGTTGCATCCACGTTTCTGGCAATTGTGAATAAAGCACCCATAAAAGAGCTGCTATAAAAATAAAGCTGCATTTGTGTTCAGGATTTTTGTGGAATCATTTTCAATTATTTTGGTAAATGCCAGGGAACATGAGTACTGGATCATATGGCAAAAATGTGTTTAGTTTGGTAAGAAACCACCAAACTGTTTTCCAAAGTGACTGTACCATTTGACATTCCCATTAGCAATGTATGATGTCCTCATTGATCCACACCTTTGCCAGCACTTCATGTTGTCAGTGTTCCAGATTTTGACTTTTCTAATAGGCATGTACCAGTATCTCATTAGGTCAGACTTTTAAAAGACCTCTTTTTTTTTTTTTTTTTCTGTGTGTGTAAACCTCATTTTTTCCCTCTTTTCTATCCTGTTTCCTTTACTCCCTCACAAGTATGGGTACTCCCTCTGAGTACTCCCTCAGTGAATCACTTCCATGAGAATTCCCATCTTAAGCTCTAGGAAACCTGACCTAAGACCAACAAAGTGTCAAAGTCTAGTTCAAAAAGTAAAACTTCAAATAACTACATGGGTATTTCAAAATATCTCAATGTTTCACTTTTAGTAGTCAAAAATATCTGGATACTTCTGTCAGCTTTGTCTGCCAGTGTTTGGCATTTACTTTTTTAAAGAAGCCAAGAGACAGGGGTGCCTGGGTGGCTCAGTTGGTTAAATGTCTGCCTTCAGCTCAGGTCATCATCTAGGATCCTGTGATGGATCCCCTGCTTCTCCCTCTCCTCCCTCTGGATCCCACCCTTCTATGCTCACTCTCTTCCAATTTCTCTCTCTCTCTCTCTCTCTCAAATAAATAAAATCTTTAAAAATACATGTATAAGATAAAGAAGTCAAGAAGACTATGATAACTCCCTTGATTATCTTTCAAATAAGTTGATAGAAATATTTCTTACAGACCTCTGAAGATGATGTGGTCATGGGAATGCACGAAGTGTGATGTCCATTATGTCTAAACTGTAAACTTTTAGCAATTCTTTAGCAGCAAACCACAAATTGTCGTGTATCATGTTGTTACTTTCATATGCTTCAAAATGTTCTCTATTTCCTCTTGATTTTTCTTTTGACTCACAGGTTACTTATAAAGGTTTAATTAATTTCAAAATATTTGTGATTTTTTATATATACTGTTATTGTTTTTATCTAATCCCATTGTGCTCATAGAAATAACTGTAAGACTTTGGTCTGTTTTTTTGGTCTTTAATTCTTTTAAATTTATTGATAACTGTTTTGCAACTCCAAATATAGTTTTTCTTGGTGAATGTTATATGTACATTTGAAAATAATGTGTATTCTGTAGTTGTTGGATAGAGTGGTCTATGGATGTCAATTAGATCCCATTCATTGGTAGTCTTAAGTCTGTTATATCCCGTTTGATTTTATGTCAATTTGTTCTATCAGTTACTGGGACAAGAGTATTCAATTTCTAAATGCAATTCTAAATTTGTCTATTTCTCCTTTCCCTCTGTCAGATTTTGCTTCATGTATTTTAAATTTCTGGTATTGGGTATGTACACATTTAAAATTATTATGTCTTCTTGAATTATTTATCATTAGAAAATATGTTTCTTTAATTCTGCTAGTAGTCCTTTTTCTTCAGTTAACTTTGTCTGGTATGATCATAGCCACCTCATCTTTCTTATGAGTAATGTTCCTATAGAATATAATTTTCTACCCACTGGCTTCTAACATTTCTGTATGTTTATATTTAAAGTGATTTTCTTATAGACAACATTTACTTGTGTCTTGGTTTCTTTGTCATCAATTCTGACAAAGTTTTTATTGAAGAATTTAGACCACTTGGATTTAATGTTACCAGTTTTTTTTAGATTAAAACTATTTTGTTCTATTCTTTTCATGCAATTTGTGCTGTGCTTTAATTTAAAACTGTTATTACTCTATTAAAATTGAATATTTGTACTGTCTAATATACAGTTAATCCTATCTAGTAAAGTTATTATTTCATACATTAGTTTTTATTCTTAAACATTCTATGTTGTTCATTTTTATATATTTCACTCTTCTCATTATATTCATGCTTGCCTTCAAATTATTATATATAGCGAGCATGTTTATAATAGCTGTTTTAATATACCTATCTGCTATTTTCACAATATTTGTCCCATTTCCAGATGTTTATATTTATTTTTTTCATCTGATGTTGGTCATATTATCCTGATTTTTACCTTATAATAATTTTTGATTGGTTGCTGGAACTTTTACATTTCTGAGTACTGAATTTCATTGTATTCCTTCAAAAACTGGTGAATTTTATTCCGACAAGCAGTTCAGTTACTTTTATATCAGATTGATTTTCTCAGGGCTTGCTTTTTTTAGTTTCTAAAACAAATATCAAGAAAGATTTCTTCCAGTGAAATGTTACGTGTGTTCAATGAGATCTCATCAGTAGGGCTGGTTGGGATTTGAACCATTTTCAGTCCTGTGTAAGCTGTGGGAATTTTGCAGCTTAAAATTACTTTTGTGAGTGAACTAGATAAAGGGGATTATCAATACACCATACAGTAGTATTGATAAGCACTAAGTAATGTGTAGAATTGTTGAATCATTATATTGTACCTCTGAAACTAATTTCCTGTTGGTTAATTATAATTTAATTTAAAAGAAAATAAGGGTTTTTTTTTTTCTTGTAAGGTTTTTGCTTGTTTGTTTGTTTAGTTGGTTGGTTTTGCCTAGCTTCATGTTTCACCCTTTGGATTCACCCTATGGATATGCAGATTGGTATTCAGCCACTCTAGAGGGGCACTGCACAGATTTCTGGTGTTACTTCTCTGCATAGTTTCCTCCTTTTAGTACTTTGCTCTGCAAATTTTGAGTACCCTTCTGTCCCCGAGCTCTGATTTTTGTTTCCTCAGCATAATAAGACTTTCAGGCTCTGTTAGTTTCCATCTCCTTGTGCTGTGCTCCTGAAATTGCTCTCAGATAGAAAGCCAGGTGATTGTAAGCTCACTTCCTGTTTTCTTATCTCAGGAATCAGTCACCCATTGTCTATCACCCAGTACATGAAATTAATTGTTTTATATGTATTTTGTGTAGTTTTATAGTTGTTTACAAGTGGAGATCAAGTCTAAAGTCTATAGGATACTTTTAAAAAAAGTACATTGACCTTCAATTCAAAAAAATAAGTGTTTGAGTCTCAATTTGCCCATAATACAGGTGTGCTACATTTTTTCTGAGCATAGATGTCCCATCTTGGGAGGCCCCCCCTGATCTCACATCCTAGGCTGAAGACTGTCTTATCTTTCCTAGTACTCTAAATTTCCTGTTTGGTGTTCCCATCCTACTTGTAATTATGTGTTATTACCTGTCTTCTCTGAGAAACTGCAAGTTCTTAGGGAGCAGAATATATGATGTCCATTTTGTTCACTAATCTGCAGAGTCTAAAACAGGATCTTGAGCATAGACGTTCAACAAATATTAGTAAGATAAATATGTGTATATTAAAAAATAAGTTTATAGTATCAATTATTATTACCAGCTCAATAACTTTGGAAACATATCTCATAGAACCTCAGTTTCCCTTATCGGGAAATTAAAAAAATGATTACATATTATCAAGGTTCCTTACAGTCCAAAATTTTGTTTCTTTGATTGGTAATGAAGAAAATACAATCATTTTAATTCTAGAAGTATAAATGAGAAAAAAATTCAAGGAGATTAACAATATATCTAAAATTACAAAGCTAATTATTTAGTAAAGAAGATGAGACTTAAATTCATTTGGCAATTAACCATACTCTGTTTTGAGACATCGTTTCTGCTATAATTTAATTCCTGCATTACATTTTTTTCCATGTATATTTATGTCTTGCTTTCTTATCTAGATTGTGAACTTCTTGAAGGACAGAACCAGGTATATATTTTTGGAATTTCCCACAAAGCTCTATATATGACCTACAAAAAGTAGTGAACAAGGCATGTTTATTTCTTTGATTTGATTCTCTGTAAGAGATTTAAACTTGGGCTGCACACCTAGAACTAGTCTTCCTTAAAATGTCTCTGTACATCATGCTTCATACAGGAGATGTCCTAGATAATTGGTCAGTAATCAAAGCTGGTTTGTTAGACAAATGAATAGTTGATGTAGCAGTATTCCAGGCTTTGAACACCTCACACTGGAATCTTCTAACCTGAAGGCTGCAACACCAAAGCACCGGTTCAATCTGAAAGAATGGTGCCAGGAAATCTACGTATATGTTTATAAAATTCACCCCTCCTAACTTGCTCCTCCTCTTCTAGTCTTTTTTTTAATTTATTTTTTATTTATTTTCAGCATAACAGTATTCATTATTTTTGTACCACACCCAGTGCTCCATGCAATCTGTGCCCTCTAGAATACCCACCCCCTGGTACCTTGACCTCCCACCCCCCACCCCTTCAAAACCCTCAGATTGTTTTTCAGAGTCCATAGTCTCTCATGATTCACCTCCCCTTCCAATTTCCCCCAACTCCCTTCTCCTCTCTAACTCCCCATGTCCTCCATGCTATTTGTTATGCTCCACAAATAAGTGAAACCATATGATAATTGACTCTCTCTGCTTGACTTATTTCACTCAGCATAATCTCTTCCAGTCCCATGCATGTTGCTACAAAAGTTGGGTATTCGTCCTTTCTGATGGAGGCATAATACTCCATAGTGTATATGCACCACATCTTCCTTATCCATTTGTCCGCTGACGGGCATCTTGGTTCTTTCCACAGTTTGGCGACCGTGGCCATTGCTGCTATAAACATTGGGGTACAGATGGCCCTTCTTTTCACAACATCTGTATCTTTGTGGTAAATACCCAGGAGTGCAATGGCAGGGTCATAGGGAAGTTCTATTTTTAATTTCTTGAGGAATCTCCACACTGTTCTCCAAAAAGGCTGCACCAACTTGCATTCCCACCAACAGTGTAAGAGGGTTCCCCTTTCTCCACATCCCCTCCAACACATGTTGTTTCCTGTCTTGTTAATTTTGGCCATTCTAACTGGTGTAAGGTGATATCTCAATGAGGTTTTAATTTGAATCTCCCTGAGGGCTAGTGATGATGAACATTTTTTCATGTGTCTGATAGCCATTTGTATGTCTTCATTGGAGAAGTGTCTGTTCATATCTTCTGCCCATTTTTTGATATGATTGTCTGTTTTGTGTGTATTGAGTTTGAGGAGTTCTTTATAGATCTTGGATATCAACCTTTTGTCTGTACTGTCATTTGCAAATATCTTCTTCCATTCCGTGGGTTGTCTCTTTGTTTTCTTGACTGTTTCCTTTGCTGTGCAGAAGCTTTTGATTTTGATGAAGTCCCAAAAGTTCATCTTCACTTTTGTTTCCTTTGCCTTTGGAGACATATCTTGAAAGAAGTTGCTGTGGCCAATATCGAAGAGATTACTGCCTATGTTCTCCTCTAGGATTCTGATGTATTCCTGTCTCACATTGTGGTCTTTTATCCATTTTGAGTTTATCTTTGTGTACGGTGTAAGAGAATGGTCGAGTTTCATTCTTCTACATATAGCTGTCCAGTTTTCCCAGCACCATTTATTGAAGAGACCGTCTTTTTTCCACTGTACATTTTTTCCTGTTTTGTTGAAGATTATTGGACCATAGAGTTGAGGGTCCATATCTGGGCTCTCTACTCTGTTCCACTGGTCTATGTGTCTGTTTTTATGCCAGTACCATGCTGTCTTGGTGATCACAGCTTTGTAATAAAGCTTGAAATCAGGTAACATGATGCCCCCCATTTTATTTTTGCTTTTCAATATTTCCTTATCAATTCAGGGTCTCTTCTGATTCCATACAAATTTTTGGATTATCTGCTCCAGCTCCTCTTCTAGTCTTTATTGCATCCTCCACCCTGGCACCAGATTAATTTTTATCAGAACTTTACATAATCAGATATTAAAATTCCATGTATTTCCTAGGATAGAGAGATAACAGAAATGTGTAAATTTTTGGTCATAAAACAATAGGGTGGGTGATTTCTATACCAAACTTATGATAAGCAGGCCATATCTATAAAGAATAAATTAATTTTTAAATGATAATAAAACACTTTCTTGAGCAAAACATCTGTACATTGACTTCAGCCTGAGGTTTGTGTGTTCCCTACTTTGTTTTATATCATGACTGTGTTCAAATGTCTGAAATATCTTCTATCCAACTTTATGGAAATATCCATATTTATCTGGAATCTGGGCATACAAGGTCTTCAATGATTAATCCCAGCCTAATCTCCAGGTTTCTTTTCCCTTCTGCTTCTATGTATCCTCCTATATTCCTATCTAACTCTGCTGTTGACTATCCTTCCAAGTAGGGAGCACTTTGTTATCTGTATTTGCTCAGATCATCCCATTTGCTTGCAATACAGTCTTAATTTTTTTTTTTTTTTAGTGAAACAAGACTATTGGAATCCAGAAAATGTCTCAGCTATACACCCTTCACAATTAGGATTTTCTAATTATTCTTACAGAATGTATGTTTACTTTTCCCTTTATTTACATAGCCCATTAGAGAAAATTTTTATTCTCTCCTTAAAGCCCTTTTATGTATTTTTACCACCAATTCACAGATTAAAAAACTAAAACACTGAAAGCTAAGTGAGTTGACTAAGTGTATGGTTATCATCCTAATAAACAACTTATGAAATTTTACCTAGACTTGCAGACCCAGTATTTGTGTACAAATCTATCTTTTCTATTGGTTTTAAAATTCTTTGTGACCATGTGCCTTACCTTTCCAAATTTTTATACAATCCAGAGCACTCCTTACAGTGCTTGGATCATAATAGAAGATCAATGAACACTCAAGACTTGAATGGAGTTTATGCTAAGTAATATATGTATGTGTGTGTGTGTGTGTGTGTGAGTGTGTGTGTGTGTGTGTGTGTGTGTGGTGGGAAGGGAATAGCATCTACAGCAACTGGTGGGTGATAAAGGGAAAGAGAGCTTGTGAGCCTAAAGATGTTTCAGATAACAATAGCTGGTTTCCCCTAAACTTGTTTAAAAGCACAATTTCCTCATTGATTGTGATTACCTGCCACCCTTTGGTCCATTTCTATCTTTAACTCACCCCTGGATCCACCCATTTTCTTGTTAAGCTGCTTGAATGCAAACTAACCCTTTAGTACAACAGAAGATTTGCTGACACACCTGATGACATTGATTCCTGAGCAAAAATGAATCTGCTTTGCAAAAGTTCTAAGGAACATACATACAAATGTCCATGCACACCCAATAGCTTTTTTTCAGAAGTCATCAAACAAAATTCTACTGCACCATCAGTGAGATGAGTCCCAGATGCTGAAATGGTTTCCATGGAAACCATTCAGCATGCTTTGCAAAAATAGCATGTTCTGAACATGAGAAAAAGTGAAATAGTAGCTTGAATCCCATGTAATCTCTCCCCACCACTAATTTAGCCTATGAGTATCTGGGACATGGCTTTAGTAGGAGTAGGGGTTTAGGAAATAAAGTTCCAAACGTTCTGTGGAAGAGCCAAGAGATCTGCATTCCTGGAACTTGGTTCCTGCCATTTATTTGTCCCTTTTCACCAGAGATTCCAGAGGCTGTGAGCTCTCTGGGTCTAGACACTGCACCTTGAGAGTCATGATGGTTATCATTTTTAGTACATATCATACAGTGTATAACAGCTCTAAATACATTCACTCATCTAGTTTTCACAAGAATCTTAAGTATGAGGGCAGTGTAATTAGGTCCTTACTATAAAGAAGCTTTGATTCAGGTTAATTGTGCAATTTAGCCAAGGCCTTTCACAATCAATACAATAGTTAAGAATAGAAGCCAAGGGCACCTGGGTGGCTTAGTTGGTTAAAGCCTCTACCTTCAGCTCAGCTCATGATCCCAGGGTCCCAGGATCGAGCCTCGCATCAGGCTCTCTGTTCAGTAGGGAGCCTGATTCCTCCTCTCTCTCTCTCTCTCTGCCTGCCTCTTTGCCTACTTGTGATCTCTATCAAATAAATAAATAAAATATTAAAAACAAAAAAGAGTAGAAGCTAAGTCAATAAACCATGCTTTATTGACTCTGGGCCTTGCGCAATGCACAGCTTCTGGTAGATGTTCAGATGAATGAATGGATCTAAGGGTAAATAAATGAGGATAAGAAGATATTGACTAAAGTCCTGTTAACTGTCAAGAGTCTACTCAAGGGGCACCTGGGTGGCTCAGTGGGTTAAGCCGCTGCCTTCAGCTCGGGTCATGATCTCAGGGTCCTGGGATTGAGTCCTGCATTGAGCTCTCTGCTCAGCAGGGAGTCTGCTTCCCCCTCCCCCGCCCTCTGCCTTCTCTCTGTCTACTTGTGATTTCTCTCTGTCAAATAAATAAATAAAATCTTAAAAAAAAAAAAGAGTCTACTCAAGGGGCTCCTGGGTAGCTCAGTGCATTAAGCCTCTGCCTTTGGCTCAGGTCATGATCTCAGGGTCCTGGGATCGAGCCCCACATCGGGCTTTCTGCTCAGCAGGGAGCCTGCTTCCCCCCTCCCTCTGCCTGTCTTCCTGCCTAATTGTGATCTCTCTCTGTCAAATAAATTAATAAAATCTTTTTTTTTTTTAAGAGTCTGCCCAAGCCTGGGGCAGGTTGTGAAGCACACCATAGATCTATCAGATACTCATGCCGGTAAAAGTCTTGTTAAATAAATTGCTTAACCAAATCTCTCCAGCACCTACCTAGGACATTGGCTGACAGCTCCCGGGATAACAATTCACTTAGGTCAGCTAAAGCTGGACCAATCAAGATAAATTCAAAATTCATGGGGGTATAGCTTCCCCCAACCAGAATCTCCATGTAAGGGTGCTGGATTCTCAGCCCTTGCCCCTGATCTAACTCAGCCCCCTTTTCTGGCTCTGGCTCTGGCTCTGGCTCAGCCCCAGCCATATGGAAGATATTTCTGGACATGTAGAATGGTTTAGGAGTTGTTGGCTTCCAGATAACAGAAGTGCTGAGTGGATTTTCAAATACCATATCAGAGGGACTAATGGGGAGAAATTTTCAACAACCATGAATTCTTCCTGGAGATGAGGAGATAGAATGAATATGTGTGTGTGTGTGTGTGTGTGTGTGTGTGTGTGTACACACACACACACACACATATTCATCTTTGTTTTGTCTAGATGTTGGTAAGCATTTATCTTTCCATTCACCATCTCAATGAGATCACCATCCCAAGGACATCAACGTGACCTGCTACCCACCCAGACTGGACATAGTCTTGCCCAATTCAGATGAATAGAGCTCCATGTTTCTCTTCTTTCTCTAGGAGTGGTTTATGTTCCTCATGGAAACAAAGCCAGGGTCCCAGTTATAGAAGATACAAAACAGCAAGGAAGACCTGGCGTCCACCCATCAGATCATCAGATCGGAGCACAAGGATAAATACCCTTCCAGTTCCTCTCTGTGACTCCTGTCACTGAATTTTACTCTGGATACCCACAATTCATAGCCATCACCTCAGATGTGATAGAAATGACTGAGAACAGCTATAAAGTGGGGGTAGTTGCAAGGCCCAGGGGGATTGGTTCCTGTTTCTTGAGAGAACAGTAGAAAGAAGCCTTTGGATGCAAGAGACACATAGACTGGCTTCAGTGTGGTCTGTTCTTTCATCTCTGGCACAGCTGGTGCTTTATGGGTCCCAGGGAAAGGGGAAATAATCATTATTTCTGATCTTTCATAGTATAAAAATCAGGGAAAAATTTTCACCTGTGTTATGTGCAAAATTTCTGATTTTTTTTTTATCAAATCTCTGCCCTAGAGACTCTTATAAACTATGTGGTAGATGGACATATATACAATGAATATACTTAAAGACCTAAATATAAGACCTAAAACCACAAAATTCCTAAAAGAAATCCTAGCCAGTAATCTCTTAGACGTTGGTCTTAACAACATTTTCCTGAATATGTCTCTTCGGGCATGGGGCAAAAAAAGCAAAAATTAACTATTGGAACTATATCAAACTGAAAAGTTTTTGCACATCAAGAAAAACTGTCAACAAAACAAAAAGGAACCTACTAAATGGGAGAGGGTATTCAAATAATATATCTGATAAGAGATTAATACCTAAAATATACAAAGAACTCAGGATACCTGGCTCAGTCAGTTAAGCATCTGCCTTCAGCTCAGGTCATGATCCCAGAGTCCTGGAATTGAGTCCAGTGTCAGGCTCCCCGCTTGGCTGAGAGCCTGCTTCTCCTTCTACCTGCCACTCCCCCTCCTTCTGTGGTCTCTCTCTCTGTCTGACAAATAAATAAAATCACACACACAAAGAACTCAAACAGCTTTTAACACAAAATCAAGAAAACAAATCATCTGATTGAAAACTGGGAAAAAGACCTGAATGTATTTTTTTCAAAGAAGACATAGAGATGGTCAACAGACACATGGAAAAAATGCTCAACATCACCAATTGTCAGGGGAGCACAAGTTAAAACCACAATAACATATCTCACACATGTAGGATGGGGGAAGCTAGGATATCACAGCTCACCATGTCCACACAGCAAAAGGCTAAGATCCCTATGAAAGCAGCTTGGGCAGGACTTTCATTCTTACAAGACTTTATGTCATTCACTATTTTAATTCTGGATTTAGTAATGACATTTCTGACATAGAACTGTGCTTTTGGGATGAAATATTTCCCTAGTTGAGACACTTCATTTATAAAGGGAAACAGAGTTGGACTTCAAAGAACTCACATAGCATCTTGAAAAAGAGACATCTATCTTGGAGAAGGACGAACAGTGGGGAAAACATGGTGCTGAAATTTCCAAGTCCCAAAAGAAATCTGGGAGAGATGGATGAGGCAGAGTCAGCACCATCTTCCAACTGTGGCTACATTCTCCTTCTTCTTCTTCTTCTTCTTCTTCTTCTTCTTCTTCTTCTTCTTCTTCTTCTTCTTCTTCTTCTTTTTTAAAGATTTTATTTATTCACTTGACAGACAGAGATCACAAGTAGGCAAGGAGGCAGACAGAGAGAGAGAAGGAAGCAGGCTCCCTGCTGAACAGAGAGCCTGATGCGGGGCTTGATCTCAGGATCCTGGGATAATGACCTAGGCAGAAGACAGAGGCTTTAACCCACTGAGCCACCCAGGTGCCCACTGTGGCGACATTCTTAAACCAGATCTGGGGAAAGGAATAATTTCCTATAGATGTTTTTGCCCCAAATCTTCAACTTTAAGTGCTGAAATATTTTTTAAGTGCCAGGATATCTGTGAATCATTAGGTCTTAAAATGAAAATAGTCTTCAATTTTCACACTACTCCTTAGGGATCTACCCAGCAAAATAAGCTAATGTGGAAAAGCTGGCCATGCTTCCTACAGGAATTAAGAGACATACTTGCTTCCAGGAGTGGGAGAAAGATTATCTTGTGATGGCTTTAAGTAAGGATTAAATAAACCTGTGAGCCCACAAGGTCTGCAGCAGGAATCCCTGCTCTAAAAGGTCTGCAGCAGGATTTCCCTGCTGGAAAAATGTCTTCTCTGTTTATGGACATCCTAATAGTGACATTTGCCGTATTATGCCTGGAGCATTTTCATACCCTGCTAAATTTCTGACTCAGGGAGCATTTGTTCAGTGGGTTCCAGTTATGTAGGTTTTATTCATGGCAGGAAACCAGGTCCCCTCTAAGGTACTGAGTAGGATGGGTGAGGGTGTGAAGATTTGGGTGAATAAAACAGCTGATATTTAGAATGTGAATGAATTTCCATCTCAGGGCAGAGTTTTTTTATTTTTTATTTTTTTGGTTGTATTTGTTTTTTGTTTTTTGTTTTTAAGACATTTTGGGAAACTTGACAGGAAGTGACTGGCATGGGCTCATATTCAGAGGACGGAAAGGAGAGAGGCAGAGATAGAATCAGGAGGATATGAGACAAAGACAGAATATGGGGTAATGAGTAAGGTGAAATAAAGATGAAGATGAGAATGGAGAAGACAATAAGTGGAGGGGGAAATAAATGGAAAAGGACTAAAATGCATATGTGTGTAAAGGGAGTGGAAGGGAATTAGGAGGAGAAAGGAAACATAAAGGGTATATCAGTGAGAGAAGGGAGGAAAAAAAAAAAAACCAGAGTGCAAGATAGAGCCTTCAAACGGGAGAGAGAAATGAGCATAAAGACAGAAAGGAAGGGAGTCATACCTGAGAGATGAGCAGAGGAAAAGCAGCTAGCACAAGAGAGAGCTCTCGGTGGGTGGGGATGGAGGGATGTTGGCTGGGCCAGAGACAACTGGGGTCTTCTCCTCCCTCTGATGTCCCAGACATTTATCCCATCTCAGAACCTCATAGCTGAGTTAGCTGGTGAGGTAGAAATAAATGGAAATTTCTCCACTTCATGCTGGTAGCCAGACTGAAATGTGATTAACAGCTCCAGAGGCTGCTTTTCCAACTTTAATGTATCTCTAGCATATGTTAAAAAAAAAAGTTAATCCCTTCATGAAATAGATCTGTGACTACCTTGTTTAGATGACAGTGCTCTCCTTGTGGGTGGAGGCTGTGAACCTGGGCATGCTGGGTTAGAAGTACACCTGAATGAGCAAAGATAATTTTTCCTTGGAAGAGGCTCGCTTTGGTTTCTCCTCTTAGCCTGTCTTTTAAGCTAAGTGCTAAGCATTACATGAAAAAGTTTGTTGCAACACTAACATTGTTCTTAGAGCCAGGATCCATAGAAAGGACAAATCCTTAGGAGAGGATCTGGAAGGACCCTGATGTAAGATAATAGGTTCTGAACACTTGCACACCAGCAGGTCCAGATCTAGAAAGCCACTGGGACTCAGGTTTAATTATGGTGCATCAGCAGAAAGACTCATGAATAAGAATTGCATGAGCCTGATTATCAACTCAGACAAGCATGGAAATTCCTATTTGAAAAGTCACCCATCATTTGCCCTCACTGGCCTTGTGCTTTTTGAAGAGAACTGCTGTTTCATAATACAAAGTGACAGGGACCAGCCCCTTTCTGAAAAAAAAAAAAAAAAAAGATCCTCAGGCTGGGGTTGGAGATGCCAAATGTTATCAGATCCAGTCTACAAGCCTCCAACTGGACCCCACACCCCTGGATTGAAAAGAGTCTACCGCAGCTCAAGGAGATGGAGAGGGAAAGTTGGAGCTACCAACCCTCCCTATTGCATGTTCACCAGGCCATTTTGTCACATGAAATAAAAATCTGGGTTATAATCACAGATATCTAAATATCAGAGGAAACTCAGCAATCAATTCTCTCTGGATTAGTCATTAGAAAACCCACGTCTGAATTCAAGTCCTTCCTTTTACCAGTGGGATAACTTTTATTAAAAACTCAAACTCTCTGAGCTTCAGTTTTGTCACCTATAAAGTGGCATGATGGTGCATACTTTATAAGCTCAATGTGGAAATTAAGGGCAACTAGGGCCAGTATCAACATCCTTTCAGTTTATAACTAATGACAATACATAAGAGCTTTATCATTATTGTCTATAAAGAACCAGATGGTATGCACAAAAATTCATAAAAACCTCATTTCAGTTAGCTCAATCAGGAAGAAACAATTCTTTCATAAATATTGTTTTGGATTATGCTGCATTTATATGTACCCTTCCCTCTGCCCTCCAATATTTCCTCATACTCTGCAACCCAACCTGTTCCAGGCAGGTCCTAAGTAAACTCTGTGGTCGAGTAGAGGCCCTTGATCATAAGGCTGCTTCTCCTGCAATTGTAAAAGAGTTCATTATCCCACCCCCTCTCCACTTGAGTGATTAAATTGAATCAATAGAATTCATCAGATTAAGAAAAGTAGTGTCATCCCACAACTTCATTACCTTGTAAGAGATAATGGCAACTCCAGATCCCAGAAGGCAATTACCAAACTACAACACATCATTCATGAATAAACCACACACATCACTCCCTTCCTGAGCTGATTTTCTGTCACATTCTTGAAGTGCAGAAGGTACCCATTCAGAGAGAAACTTTCAGCCCAGGAGTGTAGTAAGCCTGCCTTCTTAGCAACTTATTAATCATCACGAAGGATAGCTGCTCTCTCATCCACAGAATGTGAGCAAGAACTCACTTAGTGCGTAGCTACATGTCAAATGCTTACCCAATAATGGGATATTATCTTTACAAAAAATGCCATTTATTGTCTTAAGAATGCAAACTACAATAAGGGCTGGGATGCAGCTGTGCCTCAGAAATAACTAAATCTCAGGCACCTGGGTGGTTTAGTCAGTTAAGTATCTGCCTTCAGTTCAGGTCATTATCCGAGGGTCCTGGGATGAAGTCTTAACATCAGGCCCTCTACTCAGTGGGGAGTCTGCTTCTCCCTCCACCCCTCCTACTTTGCTGTTTCTCAGTCTCTCAAATAAATAAATAAAATCTTAAAAAAAATAAAAAGAAAGAAAGAACTAAATCTCAGATGTTGACATTGCCAGACACCAGGACTATTTCATCCTTCATGTATGCTCCTTGCAGATTGGCTTCTGTCCTTCAGACATCTTCTGCATGGCTGAATTCAACCTGGCTCCTGGATATATGCCACTAGGTGTGACAAAAACTTTATCACCAGTGAGGAACTGAGGCTTGCTCTTTTATGCCTGAAGCTGGGGGTGGGGGTAAGGAATAGTCTCCAACCTATCTAGCTTAGGTCAAGAGTCTGCTTTTATTTTTATCTATTTATTTATTTATTTATTTTTATTTTTATTTTTATTTTTATTTTTTTAGATTTTATTTATTTACTTGACAAAGATCTCAAGTAGGCAGAAAGAAAGAGAGAGAGGGAAGCAGGCTTGCCGCTGAGCAAAGAGTCCTGTGTGGGGCTGGATCCCAGGACCCTGAGATCACGACCTGAGCCGAAGGCAGAGGCTTAACCCACTGAGCCACCCAGGCGCCCCAAGGGTCTGCTTTTAGATCAATGACTACATTCAGGGAAACTATATCAAGAAAAAATATGGAATCTTGTGGTGTCTTGGGTCTCTGCCTGCTTCTCTGCCTGCTTGTGATCTCTGTCAAATAAATAAATAAAATCTTTAAAAAAAGAAATAAAAAATATGGCATCTCTTTTGGAAACCGCAGTGTTAGAGTGATGAAAGAGGGATTATTCCGAGTTAGAGGGGAGAAGGTAAGGTGTACTTTCTTGGATATTCAAACACAAAGCCAAAAATATCTATTATGATAGTGCATTGATTTTCAGAATCAAATCTAATGAGGATAGTTGGCCTTAATGTCAGGCCACCCTAAATGGGATTTTCTGCTTTGTCTGCTCTCTCTATTTCTCCATTGCAATCACAGAAGCTTAGTCTCTATGTGTTCACTCAGTGTTGATGTTGAATAGATTGGAAGAAAAGGTACACAAAGTAATTCACCACTGAAGATAGGGTCACTCTGACTTGGCAAGCTCATCCTCTCCTCCTTCAACTTTAATGATTAAGGCTATTGGAAGCTGAACTCTAGGCTCCCTTTTTTCTCACTTGTCTAATCACTTTTATTGTGGATATCATTCAAGTCATTATATACCATTATAAATATATGTAAATGACACAGAGACATATTTTTTCAATACACACTTTATCTCTAAGCTCTAGACATACATATTTAAGTGTCTTCCTGATTTCTCTCCCTGAATATTTATAAAGAATACCAACCTTATCATGTAAAAATTACACTCATGAGCTTCACCAAATTCTATGAATTCACTGTGACCTAACAGATTAAATACAACTATTTTTCATTCAATGTCATGAACCTGAAGCCTTCTTCTCCTTTATCATCTGTACCTAATTCATTACCAAGACATTTACTAGTTAAACACTTCTTAAAGATATCTGTTTCTCTGTCTCAAGCACAGTTTTAGTCCCACCTATAATTATTTTTTTGCCTGAACTGCTAAAATGGACTCTTTTTGTTCTAATGTCCAACATCCCCCTACAGCAGAAGTGACCTTTTAGTTCAGAACTTAATAAAATAACCTTGCTCACATTGTTAAATTCTCTTTAATGCTAACATTAACCTGGGGATAAAGCTAAAAATGTTTCATGTTTCATGTTTCATGTTTCATAGAGGTAAACTTGGAGCCCCATACAGATTAAACTGCATTGAGTCCTGCATGACCTTCAATGACAACTTCAGTATGAAGGCCAGGAGAAAACATTTGGGATATAGGATAGTTCTTTTACTTGGACTATACTCAGTTTATATCAGAGGTTTTTTATCTTTGGCATCTGACCCTTTAATCAGTGCTACAAACATATGTAAAACATGGTTCCTGCTTAATTGTAACAATGGGTTTTCAAAAACTGACACACATGAAAAGATTCCAGTCATAAAAAATCAGAAAGATTCTGAGACATAAATAAAATATATTTCAGAGAGATCTAAAATAAACTGGGCCATGATGCAATATATTTCTGTTTGTGTAGAGGTTGTATATATGTATGTGAATACTGAGGAGGGATATTCAAAAATAGCTAGAAGCTCATGTGAATTTCAAGTCCCTAAAAATAATTTTGCTATCAAAATTTCAGATCAGCAAATATTAATTGTTTAACAATCTATTTAACATAGTGGTTAAAAACATGGACTCAGGAGTACCCACCTCAAAACCCAGCTCTGCTAGCATTTACTGCTATACTCTGGGAAAGTTACCTCACCTACCTACGCCTTAGTTTCTTCAGTTTTGAGAGGAATTATATTAATAGTACTCACCTCATTGGAGATACTTAGAAGATTAATTAATTTATGTAGAAAAAGCACTTAAAACAGTACCTTGTACATTATAAGTACTATATAAAATTTTAATATTATCTCTATTACCATATGGGGTTTAGTAGGCAGAATAATGCTCTCTTAAAGGGCATTCCATGTTCTAATCCCTTGGTCCATAAATATATTACCTAATGGCAAAGATATTTTATATATACAATTATGACTGGGAGGCTTGAGCTGGGAAAACATGATGTTCTTCATTTGAAATGTACCTTGACAATGAGAGCTTTTAGACCTGGAATGGCAAATACTCTCATCTTTCTGCTTCCCCATCAACAACTGATTATAACCTCCTTCCCACCCCACCCCAACAGGCTACCCTAAATTGAAACAAAAACACTAAATGTTTCTCCACTCAATCCCCAGCTAGACACTGCCAGCCAATTGGTACTAGAACACAAAACTAAACTAATTTCCCTTCTCTGAGTTAGATGTAGCTAAAAGGCATTTCAGGTGGAGGGAATGGCGTGGGTCAAACAGCAAAGCCTCAGCTGTGAAGAAGCCCGAAGAGAATAGAATAATAACAATATATATAACAATAATGGTAATAGATAACTAGCATTCATTTTGTGCTTGTTATATAATAAGCACCAGATATCTCGATTTTTACAACTCTATGAGATAAGTACTATAATTACTTCTGTAATATGGATGGGGATATTAAGCTATGGGGCAGTAAGTATCATATACAAAGATGAATGCCTGGTAAGCAGTAGATTTGGCAGATCTAAGATTCACCTTTTGGTGATCTTGCTCCAAAGCCTGCTTCATTAGCATCTGTCCTACTCTGGGGATATATCTGGGTTCAATTATGGAGTATCTTGAATAACAGGACCTATTCTATAGACAATGGGTAATTATGAGAGGTTTTTAAGTGGAATGCAATCATGTCAGAGCTGTGCTCCAGGAAGCATTACTCTGTCTATAGGCTCAGTGGACCCAGCATTACTCTGTCTATAGGCTCAGTGGACCACAAGAAGGAGAGAAGAGCTAGGAAGAGGATACCTGGTGAAGAAAAAGAATGAAGATCCAAGCAGCAGCATTTGGGAGGGAATGACAATATTCAAGTTGGAAGAGGTGCTTAAACTGCTTAGCTGGAATCACTTTAGAAAATTATCAGACTATCAGGCCAAGTTTTAAACCAAGAACTGGGAAAATCAATTTATGTAGGTATAAAAGCCCAATGCAGATGGCTGAGTTGGTTGCTTTGGTAGTTTCTAAACTGAGTAATGCCATGTCAGAGAATAGAAGGCAAAGAAGTCTCAGCCATGAAATTTATCTTCAGTGTCTTCTTCAGGTGTAAATATGTTTATGTTAACTTCATACACATAAAGAATTAGATAATCAATGAGAAAAAGAACCTCCTGAAGTTCACAATGGTTTTCTAGTATAGATCACCAGGATATCAGGATATCAGGGCATGTTGAGATGACTCAATTCAGCATCCTTACCCTTCCTGTTGATGGTTACTCTTGACATGGCTAGTAGACAGGCTAGATCCATAGCCAAAACCACAACGGTAATATTATTAGAAGACAAAGAAAGTTTGGGAGAACATATTTCCCAGGCTAGTCATTTTAAAGAATACCATTTTTCCTCAGAAGAGTATTTACTCTTTTACTTTAATATATATAAAGAGTAAACCTCTCTCTGCAATGAAATATCAATTTTCTGTGAAATATCAATTTTCTCAGTATAGCTTACCTCCTGAAGGTATAATGCATTAGGTGCCGGGAAGATGGTGGAAAGATGCTCATGCTTGAATTAGCAGGTTGTGGGACCTACTTAAATTCATGTTAAGGCCTCTGAGCCTCAGTTTCCTCATCTCTAGGATAGGCACAGGTATTTGCTTTGCATTATTGTAAGATAAAATGAACAACTGGCTGTGAAAAGTGTTTTTAAACTGTAGAGCACTCACACAAATGTTAGTGCCACTGTTATTTTTGTTGCTACCATTGTCTGCCTAAGGCTCACATAGTATTCTACACATAGAGAACATTGTATATAAATGCACAGATCTTGAAACAGGATGGCATGATCAGTGATGACCAAGAATTGTTTAAAACCATAGTGAATGCATGGACTTTCTGGGGGAAAGAGTAGGGGTCAGCTTGAGTCAGTCAAGGATTATATGTGTCCTGCCAGGGTGCCACCAGATATTGAGCTAAGCATTGAGTGTTGATCTTTATCCTGAGCGGATATTATCCTGATCATCCCAGCCTGACACATCTCCCAACTCCATGATGGTTTTGCTTATTTCAATTCTTTATTATTTATAAATAAATAACTTTATAACTTTTTAAAACTTTATTTATTTCAATGGTCTAACAGAGACCATTTTTGTCTTCTGGGCTGGTGCCTGAGGGTCAGAAATGACCTCATCTACTATGGAAAGACTGGCCTCTCTTCTGTTGGAGTTAAGTCTCTGCCTCTGAACTCATCAACATGTGTTAATCTTCAGGTCAGGAAGAAGGCTGAAAACAACAGGGGAAGAGAAGATCAGGAGAGTTTGTCTTTTAAGATCTCATGGAAAGGAGGAGGGAAATGTTACTTCTAAGATGCTTTGCAAATACTTTATTTAATATGCATATAACTATAAATAAGTATTATTATTTCTATTTTTACGGATGAGGAAACTAAGACTGAGAGGTGCCATATAAGCTTCTTAATCACAACTGAGAGCATGTGGAATATGTAAGTGAATGTCACAGAGAGTAATCCATAACTCATGTCTTATTCTTCATTTTGCTCCATGGCAATAAAGAATGATAAAGACTGCCACGCAGGAATAAAGTCTTTTGGGGTCTATCAGGACAAGGTGTATAAATGGCACTTGTGGAAAATGAGGAGGCAGGGATTCACAGCAGTGATGGTGAGGCCCCACACATGCCACTTCCCTCCTGGCCTCTTCACTGTTTCTCAGATGCATGCCTGCCTTCCAGTGGATTCCTTACCCTGGCGGCAGAGAGATAGCAAAACACTTGGTCTCAAGCCTGACACAAAGCAAAGGCTCAATTGTCTCTAGCTATTATTTTCCTAAGTAAGAGTGAAAATCAGTCGGGGATTTATCCTTCCTTAAACCCCTTCTGTTACTTTCTACTCCTATTCATAAGAAATTCCTCATTTCTGGCCATTCTCACTTTTGTACCCTCTCCCCTTTATTCAGGCTGAACAGCTGTACTTCAATATTGTGTCCAAATTTGTTACTCCCATGACTTAGTTTTGTGCTGTTTAGTCTGTGAATTGACTTGTTCCCTTGTTCACCTGACCAGCTAGCTTGTCAGCCACATGGTCTCCACTCAGCTGTCACTTCCTCATGGAAATCTTCCCTGACTCATAGTCTGGTTGTTCATTTTGTGTGCTTTGTGTTCCTTCCATCCTAACAGTGCCATAGCTTGCAGCCATCATTTGTGTGTTTATCTCCCTGGGATATGGTGATCTCCCTCAGTCATGTACCATGTCTTATTGATATTTCATCCCTAGTGCCTAGCACAGCTGAAGATCCATAGTGGACGTACATGGTATGTTTATAGAGGAAAAGAATGCTTTTCTCTAGCTGAAAGGCTCTTTGCTTCCTCACTTTCTGCTTTGACAAGCTCTTCTCCTATATCACCATTCTTCAAGGCTTGTTAGGTTTCCATATCTTCCATGAAGTTTGCCTAACCCCTCTTTCCTCCCTGTGAGGATGAATTCACTCTTTTCTCCTGATTTGCTGCTTTCTTCTGCCACCAGAGCATTTGTCTCTTGGCTTTATTGCAAATTACTGTCTCTCTGATGCACTGAGAGCTTCTGAAAAGCAGGGACTATCTTATTTGCCTTTACATGTTCAGCCCTGACAAACAGTAGACACTTGGTGAGTGTTTGCTGATTAAGTGGTTAACTGATTGACTAAATGAAGAGTCTCTGCCCTTGTAGCCAAAACACATGTCATTTTAAGTGTAAGAAAGAAGAGAGGACATTTTTTTTCTGTTGAGAATTGAGACCAAACAGATCTTAATGACTGTGTTTGCATCACCATGGCATTGGCTTTTAATAAGACAAGCTTATGGAAGAGTTATAGAAATGCAAGAGTGCCATAGTTATCCAGATTCACACATAGCCTTTACTGGAAATACTTTGAGCACATGCTAATAAGAAATTGTGTGGTCATGAGTAATGCAGCATTATGTCAGGATGCTATAGAAGGAAAGTATACTAATTTTAGTGCAGTTGCTTCCTCGGGGAAGGTGAAGCCTAAAAAAATTCAGGAAGATTGTCCTCAATTAGATTTGAAAAGGAGTTCCCTAAAGAGCAGACACCCTCTCTGAAAAGTGCTGCATACTGAACAAATGGAATATATTCATGAAACAGCATCTATCTGCTCAAAAGGTGCTGGGATGATTTAGAAGAGTGCCAGAGGCACCTGTTCCCCAAAATGAAGACCTGGTTGTTATCACTGCTTCTTTGAGGTTAGATTGCCTAATTTGGCAGAGCCATGGGCCCTTCTCCAGGGTATGGAAAGAGAACTTCCCACCACCTGGAATGGCCACCCTTCACTTTTACCTAAGCTAGAAATGAATTTCTGTTCTGCTACTGCCAGTTAGAGTCTGCTGGTGGTCATAGTTCAGCACACCCCAACACACTCTTTTCCATGACCAATAACTGCTTTGAAACTGCAAACTGCATTTCAATGTTCTGTAACTGAGGTGTGCATGTCTGATAGCTGCAGCTCCACCTAAGGCTTTTTCTTTTAATTTTTTCAATTTATTTATTTTCAGAAACACAGTATTCATTATTTTTTCACCACACCCAGTGCTCCATGCAATCCGTGCCCTCTAGAATACCCACCACCTGGTACCCCAACCTCCCACCACCCTGCCACTTCAAACCCCTCAGATTGTTTTTCAGAGTCCATAGTCTCTTGTGATTCACCTCCCCTTCCAATTTACCCCAAATCCTTTCTCCTCTCTAACACTCCTTGTCCTCCATGATATTTGTTATGCTCCACAAATAAGTGAAACCATATGATTATTGACTCTCTATGCTTGACTTATTTCACTCAGCATCATCTCTTCCAGTCCCGTCTATGTTGCTACAAAAGTTGGGTATTCATCCTTTCTGATGGAGGCATAATACTCCATAGTGTATATGGACCACATTTTCCTTATCCATTCGTCTGTTGAAGGGCATCTTGGTTCTTTCCACAGTTTGGCCACCGTGGCCATTGTTGCTATAAACATTGGGGTACAGATGGCCCTTCTTTTCACAACATCTGTATCTTTGTGGTAAATACCCAGGAGTGCAATGGCAGGGTCATAGGGAAGTTCTATTTTTAATTTGTTGAGGAATCTCCACACTGTTCTCCAAAGAGGCTGCACCAACTTGCATTCCCACCAACAGTGGAAGAGGGTTCCCCTTTTTCCACATCCTCTCCAACACATGTTGTTTCTTTTTTTGTTAATTTTGGCCATTCTAACTGGTGTAGGTGATATCTCAATGTGGTTTTTTTTTTAAAGATTTTATTTATTTATTTGACAGAGAGAGATCACAGTAGACAGAGAGGCAGGCAGAGAGAGAGAGAGAGAGAGGGAAGCAGGCACCCTGCTGAGCAGAGAGCCAGATGCGGGACTCGATCCCAGGACCGTGGGATCACGACCCGAGCCGAAGGCAGCGGCCCAACCCACTGAGCCACCCAGGTGCCCCTCAATGTGGTTTTAATTTGAATCTCCCTGAGGGCTAATGATGATGAACATTTTTTCATGTGTCTGATAGCCATTTGTATGTCTTGATTGGAGAAGTGTCTGTTCATATCTTCTGCCCATTTTTTGATATGATTGTCTGTTTTGTGTGTATTGAGTTTGAGGAGTTCATTATAGATCCTGGATATCAACCTTTTGTCTGTACTGTCATTGGCAAATATCTTCTCCCATTCCGTGGGTTGCCTCTTTGGTTTTTTTTTGACTGTTTCCTTTGCTGTGCAGAAGCTTTTGATTTTGATGAAGTCCCAAATGTTTATTTTCGCTTTTGTTTCCTTTGCCTTTGGAGACATATCTTGAAAGAAGTTGCTGTGGCTGATATCGAAGAGATTACTGCCTATGTTCTCCTCTAGGATTCTGATGGATTCCTGTCTCACATTGAGGTCTTTTATCCATTTTGCGTTTATCTTTGTGCAAGGTGTAAGAAAATGGTCGAGTTTCATTCTTCTACGTATAGCTGTCCAGTTTTCCCAGCACCATTTATTGAAGAGACTGTCTTTTTCCCACTGTATATTTTTTCCTGTTTCATTGAAGATTAATTGACCATAGAGTTGATGGTCCATATCTGGGCTCTCTACTCTGTTCCACTGGTCTATGTGTCTGTTTTTATGCCAGTACCATGTTGTCTTGGTGATCACAGCTTTGTAATAAAGCTTGAAATCAGGTAACGTGATGCCCCAGCTTTATTTTTGTTTTTCAACATTTCCTTAGCGATTCGGGGTCTCTTCTCATTCCATACAAATTTTAGGATTATTTGCTCCAGCTCTTTGAAGAATACCAGTGGAATTTTGATCAGAATGGCATTAAAAGTATATATTGCTCTAGGCAGTATAGACATTTTAACAATGTTTATTCTTCTGATCCAAGAGCATGGAACAGTCTTCCATCTTTTTGTGTCTTCTTCAATTTCTTTCATGAGTGTTCTGTAGTTCCTCGAGTACAGATCCTTCCACCTAAGGCTTTTGAGAGGAAGATCATGATTTTGCTTCAATATTTAGGACAGCATTTGCATTTTTTCTTCTGGTCTATTTTTGGAAGCATTTGTGTAAACTTTGTGTTACTCTTTCCTTCAATGATTGGGAGGATTCATTGGTGAAGACATGTAGGCTTAAACTTGTGTGTGTGTGTAGGTTTTAAATCATGCATTTAACTTCTTTATACTTATTAGAAGTAATCTGGTACTTACTTTGGCAGCATACATACTAAAATCAGAAGTAATCTGACCTTTGTCATTATTTTGTATGTGCTTCAGGTTGTATTTTTCTAGGAATCTGTTCATACCATTGTATTCAAATTTATTAGCATAATGTCATTCAAATATTGTTTTATTAGAGTTTTATTGTCTATATTGATGTTATCTTTTTCAATACTGGTAGTAGGAAATTCTTATTCTTTTTTTTTTTAATTTTTAATTTTTTATAAACATATATTTTTATCCCCAGGGGTACAGGTCTGTGAATCACCAGGTTTACACTCTTCACAGCACTCACCAAAGCACAAACCCTCCCCAATGTCCATAATCCCACCCCCTTCTCCCAACCCCCCTCCCCCCAGCAACCCTCAGTTTGTTTTGTGAGATTAAAAGTCACTTATGGTTTGTCTCCCTCCCAATTCCATCTTGTTTCATTGATTCTTCTCCTACCCACTTAAGCCCCCATGTTGCATCACCACTTCCTCATATCAGGAAGATCATATGATAGTTGTCTTTCACTGCTTGACTTATTTCACTAAGCATGATACGCTCTAGTTCCATCCATGTTGTCGCAAATGGCAAGATTTCATTTCTTTTGATGGCTGCATAGTATTCCATTGTGTATAGATACCACATCTTCTTGATCCATTCATCTGTTGATGGACATCTAGGTTCTTTCCATAGTTTGGTTATTGTGGACATTGCTGCTATAAACATTCGGGTGCATGTGCCCCTTTGGATCACTACGTTTGTATCTTTAGGGTAAATACCCAATAGTGCAATTGCTGGGTCACAGGGCAGTTCTATTTTCAACATTTTGAGGAACCTCCATGCTGTTTTCCAGAGTGGCTGCACCAGCTTGCATTCCCACCAACAGTGTAGGAGGGTTCCCCTTTCTCCGCATCCTCGCCAGCATCTGTCATTTCCTGACTTGTTGATTTTAGCCATTCTGACTGGTGTGAGGTGATATCTCATTGTGGTTTTGATTTGTATTTCCCTGATGCCGAGTGATATGGAGCACTTTTTCATGTGTCTGTTGGCCATCTGGATGTCTTCTTTGCAGAAATGTCTGTTCATATCCTCTGCCCATATCTTGATTGGATTATTTGTTCTTTGGGTGTTGAGTTTGCTAAGTTCTTTATAGATTCTGGACACTAGTCCTTTATCTGATATGTCGTTTGCAAATATCTTCTCCCATTCTGTCAGTTGTCTTTTGATTTTGTTAACTGTTTCCTTTGCTGTGCAAAAGCTTTTGATCTTGATGAAATCCCAATAGTTCATTTTTGCCCTTGCTTCCCTTGCCTTTGGCGTTGTTCCTAGGAAGATGTTGCTGGGGCTGAGGTCGAAGAGGTTGCTGCCTGTGTTCTCCTCAAGGATTTTGATGGATTCCTTTCGCACATTGAGGTCCTTCATCCATTTTGAGTCTATTTTTGTGTGTGGTGTAAGGAAATGGTCCAATTTCATTTTTCTGCATGTGGCTGTCCAATTTTGCCAGCACCATTTATTGAAGAGGCTGTCTTTTTTCCTTTGGACATTCTTTCCTGCTTTGTCGAAGATTAGTTGACTGTAGAGTTGAGGGTCTATTTCTGGGCTCTCTATTCTGTTCCATTGATCTATGTGTCTGTTTTTGTGCCAGTACCATGCTGTCTTGATGATGACAGCTTTGTAATAGAGCTTGAAGTCCGGAATTGTGATGCCACCCACGTTGGCTTTCTTTTTCAATATCCCTTTGGCTATTTGAGTTCTTTTCTGGTTCCATATAAATTTTAGAATTATTTGTTCCATTTCTTTGAAAAAGATGGATGGTACTTTGATAGGAATTGCATAAATGTGTAGATTGCTTTAGGTAGCATAGACATTTTCACAATATTTATTCTTCCAATCCAGGAGCATGGAACATTTTTCCATTTCTTTGTGTCTTCCTCAATTTCTGTCGTGAGTACTTTATAGTTTTCTGAGTATAGATTCTGTGCCTCTTTGGTTAGGTTTATTCCTAGGTATCTTATGGTTTTGGGTGCAATTGTAAACGGGATTGACTCCTTACTTTCTCTTTCTTCTGTCTTGTTGTTGGTGTAGAGAAATGCAACTGATTTCTGTGCATTGATTTTATATCCTGACACTTTACTGAATTCCTGTATAAGTTCTAGCAGTTTTGGAGTGGAGTCTTTTGGGTTTTCCACATATAGTATCATATCATCTGCAAAGAGTGATAATTTGACTTCTTCTTTGCCAATTTGGATGCCTTTAATTTCCTTTTGTTGTCTGATTGCTGAGGCTAGGACCTCTAGTACTATGTTGAATAGCAGTGGTGATAATGGACATCCCTGCCGTGTTCCTGACCTTAGCGGAAAAGCTTTCAGTTTTTCTCCATTGAGAATGATATTTGCGGTGGGTTTTTCATAGATGGCTTTGATGATATTGAGGTATGTGCCCTCTATCCCTACACTTTGAAGAGTTTTGATCAGGAAGGGATGCTGTACTTTGTCAAATGCTTTTTCAGCATCTATTGAGAGTATCATATGGTTCTTGTTCTCCCTTTTATTGATGTGTTGTATCACATTGACTGATTTGCGGATGTTGAACCAACCTTGCAGCCCTGGAATAAATCCCACTTGGTCGTGGTGAATAATCCTTTTAATGTACTGTTGAATCCTATTGGCTAGTATTTTGTTGAGTATTTTCACATCTGTGTTCATCAAGGATATTGGTCTATAGCTCTCTTTTTTGATGGGATCCTTGTCTGGTTTTGGGATCAAGGTGATGCTGGCATCATAAAGTGAGTTTGGAAGTTTTCCTTCCATTTCTATTTTTTGGAACAGTTTCAGGAGAATAGGAATTAGTTCTTCGTTAAATGTTTGGTAGAATTCCCCCGGGAAGCCATCTGGCCCTGGGCTTTTGTTTGTTTGGAGATTTTTAATGACTGTTTCAATCTCCTTACTGGTTATGGGTCTGTTCAGGCTTTCTACTTCTTCCTGGTTCAGTTGTGGTAGTTTATATGTTTCTAGGAATGCATCCATTTCTTCCAGATTGTCAAATTTATTGACGTAGAGTTGCTCATAGTATGTTCTTATAATAGTTTCTATTTCTTTGGTGTTAGTTGTGATCTCTCCTCTTTCATTCATTATTTTATTTATTTGGGTCCTTTCTCTTTTCTTTTTGATAATTCGAGCCAGGGTTTTATCAGTTTTATTAATTCTTTCAAAGAACCAGCTCCTAGTTTCGTTGATTTTCTCTATTGTCTTTTTGGTTTCTATTTCATTGTTTTCTGCTCTGATCTTTATGATTTCTCTTCTCCTGCTTGGCTTAGGGTTTCTTTCTTGTTCTTTCTCCAGCTCCTTTAGGTGTAGGGTTAGTTTGTGTACCTGAGACCTTTCTTGTTTCTTGAGAAAGGTTTGAACCACTATATATTTTCCTCTCAGGACTGCCTTTGTTGTGTCCCACAGATTTTGAACCATTGTATTTTCATTGTCATTTGTTTCCATGATTTTTTCAATTCTTCTTTAATTTCCCGGTTGACCCATTCATTCTTTAGAAGGATGCTGTTTAGTCTCCATGTATTTGGGTTCTTTTCAAACTTCCTTTTGTGGTTGAGTTCTAGCTTTAGAGCATTGTGGTCTGAAAATATGCAGGGAATGATCCCAATCTTTTGATACCGGTTGAGTCCTGATTTAGGACCGAGGATGTGATCTATTCTGGAGAACGTTCCATGTGCACTAGAGAAGAATATGTATTCTGTTGCTTTGGGATGAAATGTTCTGAATATATCTGTGATGTCCATCTGGTCCAGTGTGTCGTTTAAGGCCTTTCTTTCCTTGCTGATCTTTTGCTTGGATGATCTGTCCATTTCAGTGAGGGGGGTGTTAAAGTCCCCTACTATTATTGTATTATTGTTGATGTGTTTCTTTGATTTTGTTATTAATTGGTTTATATAGTTGGCTGCTCCCACGTTGGGGGCATAGATATTTAAAATTGTTAAATCTTCTTGTTGGACAGACCCTTTGAGTATGATATAGTGTCCTTCCTCATCTCTTATTATAGTGTTTGGCTTAAAATCTAATGGATCTGATATAAGGATTGCCACTCCTGCTTTCTTCTGATGTCCATTAGTATGGTAAATTCTTTTCCACCCCCTCACTTTAAATCTGGAGGTGTCTTCGGGCTTAAAATGAGTTTCTTGGAGGCAACATATAGATGGGCTTTGTTTTTTATGCATTCTGATACCCTGTGTCTTTTGACAGGGGCATTTAGCCCATTAACTTTCAGGGTAACTATTGAGAGATATGAATTTAGTGCCATTGTATTGCCTGTAAGGTGACTGTTACTGTATATGGTCTCTGTTCCTTTCTGATCTACCACTTGTAGGCTCTCTCTTTGCTTAGAGGACCCTTTTCAATATTTCCTGTAGAGCTGGTTTGGTGTTTGCAAATTCTTTCAGTTTGTGTTTGTCCTGGAAGCTTTTAATCTCTCCTTCTATTTTCAATGATAGCCTAGCTGGATATAGTATTCTTGGCTGCATGTTTTTCTCGTTTAGTGCTCTGAAAATATCATGCCAGCTCTTTCTGGCCTGCCAGGTCTCTTTGGATAAGTCAGCTGCCAATCTAATATTTTTACCATTGTATGTTACAGACTTCTTTTCCCAGGCTGCTTTCAGGATTTTCTCTTTGTCACTGAGACTTGTAAATTTTACTATTAGGTGACGGGGTGTGGGCCTATTCTTATTGATTTTGAGGGGCGTTCTCTGAACCTCCTGAATTTTGATGCTCGTTCCCTTTGCCATATTGGGGAAATTCTCCCCAATATTTCTCTCCAGTATACCTTCTGCTCCCCTCTCTCTTTCTTCTTCTTCTGGAATCCCAATTATTCTAATGTTGTTTCGTCTTATGGTGTCACTTATCTCTCGAATTCTCCCCTCTGGTCCAGTAGCTGTTTGTCCCTCTTTTGCTCAGCTTCTTTATTCTCTGTCATTTGGTCTTCTATATCACTAATTCTTTCTTCTGCCTCACTTATCCTAGCAGTGAGAGCCTCCATTTTTGATTGCACCTCATTAATAGCTTTTTTTATTTCAACTTGGTTAGATTTTAGTTCTTTTATTTCTCCAGAAAGGGCTTTTGTAGCTCTCGAGAGGGTTTCTCTAATATCTTCCATGCCTTTTTCAAGCCCGGCTAGAACCTTGAGAATTGTCATTCTGAACTCTAGATCTGACATATTACCAATGTAATTCCCTAGCCTTCGGTACTGCCTCTTGTTCTTTTTTTTTGTGTTGAATTTTTCCTTCTTGTCATTTTGTCCAGATAATAGTATATGAAGGAGCAAGGAAAATACTAAAAGGGTGGCAACAACCCTAGAAAAATATGCTTTAACCAAATTAGAAGAGATCCCAAATTGTGAGGGGGGAGAAAGGGGATAAAAAGAGGTTCAAAAAGGAAGAAAGAAAAAAAAAAAGAAAAAAGAAAGAAAAAGAATTAAAAAAAGAAAACAAATAAGAAAAATATAAAAAAGAAAAAATATATATATTGTATAAACTAGTTAAAAAACGTTAAAAAAGAAAAAAGGTAAAAGTTAAAAAAAAATTTTACCAGAAGGCGAGAAAAAAAACAAAAAATGAAAAAGAAAAAAAATTAAATTAACTGCAAGACTAAAAAAAAAATCACAGGGAAAAAGCCATGAGTTCCGTGCTTTGCTTTCTCCTCCTCTGGAATTCTGCTGCTCTCCTTGGTATTGAAACCGCACTCCTTGGTAGTTGAACTTGGTCTCGGCTGGATTTCTTGTTGATCTTCTGGGGGAGGGGCCTGTTGTAGTGATTCTGAAGTGTCTTTGCCCCAGGTGGAATTGCACCGCCCTTACCCGGGGCCAGGGTGAGTAATCCACTCGGGTTTGCTTTCAAGAGCTTTTGTTCCCTGAGCGCTTTCCGTAGAGTTCTGGAGGACGGGAATACAAATGGCGGCCTCCTGGTCTCCGGCCTGGAGGGGCCGAGAGCCCAGGGCCCCACTCCTCAGTGTGCCCTCAGAGAACAGCGCCCAGTTACTCCCGTCTTCCTGACCTCCGGCCACGCTCCGAGCTCACCGAGCCTGTGACCGGTTCAAGGTAACACTGAGCTGTGAGCTTACTGTCGGCTCTGTCTCTGTAGCTGGCTTTCCTGTTCCAATACCCGCAAGGTCTGCGACACTCAGACACCCCCGATCCTTCTGTGACCCTGCGGGACCTGAGGCCATGCTGACCCCGCATGGGCTTCGCCCCGGTTTAGCTGGAACGACGCCAGAGCAGGGTTCTAAGGATGGAGGCCTGGGCAACCCGCCTCGCATCTCAATTGTCTCCTAGCGACAAGACAGGTTCTATCTGCTGGCTTCTGGGGGAGCAACCGAGAAGCCTGAGTTGAAATGGACTCTCCTGCGGATGGGTCCTAATGTGGGTTTGTGTCCATGGAGACCTTGGAATGGGGTGGTGGCACCGGGCCCTGAAGGATTCTCCTAACCGGAAGTTTTGACACAGTTCCAACCTGCAAGTTTCCCATGTGGAGACGAGATTTGCTCTGATGGTGCCTCCGGAAACCCCCGCATGCTGGTATTTGAAAACATGCCTCTGAGGAGAGATGCCTGGAAACCAAAGCAATGGATCCGATTACGGCCTAGGGACCTGTGCGGTTCAATCTCCTTCTCTGGTGACATCCAACTATGGTATGAGTGGAGGTAGATGCTCAGCTGGTGTCAGACGCCCTTGTTTGTCCGGGCGGCCTACACTATTGGGATGGCTTCAGGGACTTTGGAGGTTTCTCCTAATTTGTAGGCATGTGGTCAAGTGAATGGGCAGAATTCCATTGGAGTGGGCAGGCACAGACCTGATGTGTGGCTCCAGGGGCCCCAGCCTGGAGGGTGTGTGGGCCAGGACTGTGGGGATAGAAGTCTGAAAACACTAATTCGGCTTACGTTTGGGGACGTAAATATGGCAGGACCGATCTACAGACCGTGAGGAGAACTCTTTGGGATATGAAGAAAGAGTGAGTGTGAGGCATTTATTCAGGCTTTTGTCTCTGGATTTTGTGTCAACAATGGCCGTGGAATGTCGAGGAGGCCTCAGGGGTCATGGACGAGTCTTCCTCTCTGTGGATTTGGCCCGAACCCAATTGTTTTGGGTCAATCTTGGGGATGGGAGGAGTCCTTTCAGTTTGGTTACCTCAGGAGTCCCACCAAAAGAGGGATTTCAAAGCAGAGCCCTGGGGAGGGGTGAGTGGACAAACCGAACTATGGTTAGTTCCAGCCACTGAGAGGAATTCCTTGAGGACAGAACTCAGGCTGAGGGTCACAATGTGTGTTTATGCCTTCTAGGCGCTCAAGCATGGGCGGGGACTCATGGTGCACACTGTTGCTCCTACACTGAACGTTGGACTCCATGCCAACCACATGTATTCTTGCCATGGGGAAGTAGTAGTTCTGATTTTTTCATCTCTTTCAGCCCTGGGCCGTGATTGGAGTTAAGGTCTAGGTTGTGTAGTCTGAAAACCGAGCTTGGGAAGAGATGACGACTTAAGTCCATGTCGGGTCCGACGTGCTCAGTGTGGAGCCAGCTCGCTGAGTGTTGGTCGGGAGGTTCAGGCCTAGGCTGCGTCAGACCAGGCATTAGTTTTCAGGGTATATTGTATAATTGGGGGAGAGTCGAGTGCCAGTGCAGGTTGATCCACATTTAGCGTTTCTGGGTAGCCCCAAGGGCAACGTTTTTCTTCTGGAGGGCAGGCAGAGTGCTGAATTGTGGCTCCGGAATTCCAAACTGGATGCCCTGTGGGCAAAGAGTATGAGAACGGAAGTATAAGATCCCAAGTTAGGCGTAGGTTTCGGGGCGAGGGCACGGCAGGCACTCTCTGCAGATCTGAATCGGGACTTCGTGCATCTGAAGTCAGGGCGAGGTTCAGACCTAGGCTCAGGTTGGAGTTTCTGTCCATTATGGCCCTTTCTTGAAGGGGGCAGCATCTCGAGGCCATGGAGGTTTACCCAGGATGGGAGTTGGGAGATGCTCCAAGCCACAAGGAATTTTTTCTGATCAACAATTGAGACCTGTTGGATCGCTCCAGGATGTCTCATACGGAATGACGCCAGATCAGGGATCTAAGGATGGATGCCTGGGCAGCCCGCCTCACATTCTAACTGTCTCCTAGCTAATAGACTGTTTGATATGCTGGCTCTAGGGGAGCAACCGAGGGGGCTGAGTTGAAATGGACTCTCCTGAGGATGGGTCCTAATGTGGGTTTGTGTGCATGGGGACCTTGGCATGGGGTGGTGGCACACGGACCCTGAATGCTTCTCCTAACCAGAGGTTTTGAATCATCTCCCAAAGACAAGTTTCCCATGTGGAGACTAGATTTGTTCTGATTGATGCCTCAGGAAAGCCCCACATGCTGATAGTGGAAACCAGGCCTCTGATGAGAGATAGCAGGAAACCAAAACAATGGACCCCATTAGGGCCTAGGGCCCTGTCCCGTTCAATCTCCTTCTCTGGGGACATCCATCTACAGTATGTGTGGAGATGGATGCTCAGCTGGTTCCAGGCAGCCCTTGTTTGTCCTCGGCGTTCTATCCTATTGGGATGGCCTTTGGGGA